>NW_010417811.1:0-4676 GCF_000710305.1 Buceros rhinoceros silvestris | reverse complement strand
AGAGACTGAGCCGGAAAGTGAAATCACTGAAATGGAATTAATTCTGTTCTAACTCAAACCAGGACACCTGGCAAATAAAAAGAAAGCACAGCACATAAATTTTTAAAAGTTATTTAAATTGTGAGTCTCGGTGTTTAATTATCCACTGTGAAACTGAACGGCAGGACAAGAGAATTCAATTATATCAAAATAAATGTCATTTCTAGTAGAATGCTAATGACCACTCTGTTTCTTGACTGCACACCCTGACTGTACCATACACTCACAGCTTCATGCTAATGAAGCAGTGTTTATTGCCAGTGTCCTATGGCAGCATTTTTAACTGATATGTCTAAATAGTAACGATTCTTTGCACAAAACAGGTTTTAGTGAGATTAGCCATTTGTCCTAATCTCACCACTAGAGTGAACTAATCTCATCTGACCTAGACTAGTTTGATCTAGGGTAAATGATAAACTAAACACATTCTAAGTGGTGTGGAGGTGTTCCAGTTAATTCGTTTTTTGAAATTGTTTAGGCAATTAAAAAGAAGTCTACATATCAGACTGATGGTAAGCACTGCATTTCTGAAATGCGAACTACTGTTTGACTAGCTCCATAAGGATTTTATTTTCCAAAATGGGTGACATTAAAGTTAGAAGAAGAGTCCCATAAGAAAGAATTGCAGAACATCGAATCATTATTTCAGATCTTACTAGTGCTATCAGGTAAGCAACACTGGCAATATATTGAGTGTTAATATAATCTGGAATACTAAAACATCCCAGATGGTTTTATAATTTGCTGACTTACAATTACAGATTAGCACCAGGTAGATGTAAATAGCCTGCCATAAACTTTAATCTCGAACAAAATATCTCTGTCATTCTAATACAGTCATACAGCAGTTCACCCTAGGCCACTCTTTCTAAAAACTGTAATTAAATTGTCTTGGTGAAAACACAGAAATAACATTTCTCACCGTAGTCACATAAACTGTCACTGCAGTGGTGGTGTGCTTCTCCTTATTAAAAACATGATACTTGCTTATGACATTTACTGTCACAGAATGATAAGATCGAAATGGAATTGTAAAGATCATCTTGCCTATCTCATTGCATAAGGCAAACTCAGCAATAGTGATTTAATTCATGACTGATGTTTGTCCAGGTTATGGTTAGAGAAACTCCATATCATCCTCAGACCATTTATTTGAGTGCTAATTGTGCTAATGCACAATTTAAATCTGTCTTTTTTTCTACAGCTGATAATTCTTATCCTATCCTTCACATGCATGGAACATGGATCATTTATTTCCTGCTTGAGGCAATTCTTCTGTTAGCCAACGAAGTATCCGTGTTTCCACTCTAAAGACACAAAGCAAAGTGTTCAGTTTTTCCTTCTAGGTCTTAGTTACTGTTACATCTGAAAATCATTCATATCCCCTGGATTATCTCGTTTGTTTCATAACCTTAGAAAGCAACACATAAAACTGGGTGCGTTTTTTTCTACAGCAGTTTACTAATTCATCTGCTTCTGCTTAGGTGTATCTTAATGGCATGTTCCAGCTTCCTGAGCAAAAGATGAGCCTCTTCCATGTCATGTATTTTTTTTATACAAAAATAAGGATAGGAGGTCACTAATAAGAGTCCATTTTTACTGAGATTTGAAAATAAGAAGGGAAGAGAAGCTTATAATGAGCATCGTTTGATTTTTCCTTTAACTGGGGACCTCCTCATGGGCATAGCAATTGGAATGAAACTAATTATTTTTTTTTTAAGGCAAGCTAAATATTATGAGGACACTTTTAAAAAATATGCCTAAACATGCTTTCATTCATTATGAGAGAAATCTTGTCTGCTGGAAAAGGTAAGTATTGGACTCTAAGGTCCAAGGATACTAAGATTAGTATCAGGTTACCTAGACACCTAAAATAGGTTATAATAAATTATTCTTAAAGTCATTAAAGCTACGCAATAATTATTCATTAATGTTTTACTTTGGTCCATAACTCTTTTATGGAAAATCAGAGCATGCTGCAATAAATCAATATAATTTCTAATTATAATTACAATTCCTAATCATATTATTCTCAAAATATCAAGAAGCTCAACTGCAGTTTGAATAATTAAAAAAAAAAAGAATGAAATAAGAAACCCTAAATACTATTTTCTTGTCAGTAATAGAGAGTTCATGTGAAATATATGGACTTTATTTACAACTATGGCTAAAATTATTTTCTCTAGTTACCATTAGGTATGGAAAAATTACCATCAATATTTTGGCAGTTACGTTAAGTGCAATAAAGTAACACAATTCACCTTTTTTGATGCAGTCTCCACAAAGATTGTCAGAAACCCACAACCCCCAAGTGTTAGAAGGCAAATCCATAGCTATATCTTCCTCCAGTCACCTTTTTTGTTGGAATAACAGCTGATATTCATGTACTAATGACACTATTGAGTACATAAAATTATGCTTTTATAAGTCCTCATCTTCCAGAAGTTTAAGATGAAGAATCCTGGTGAAAAATAAGGTCTGTTCCACTTTCCAAAACACAAGTTTCATGGTTGAAAAGAAGCTTAGTGATATAATACATAATACGTATTTAAAATACTTGGAGACATGCCCACAGAAATCAAGATCAACTGCTAAAGGAAATAAATGTAATTGTTTATTTCAATTGTTTCAGTGTCTTGAGGTTCATGCAGGAGTAATAAGACTGGTAGATGCTTGGAGTTATCTTTAGTAAAGATCATGTTCAACTGCTTCTTTTCTTTTTTACTGAAATACGACTTGGGGATAAATTAGAAGAAAATCCCTGGCAGAAACTAGTTTCTATACTCACTTATTTTGTATTATTTCTTATCTACGAAGACTTTCAAGAACATAATCCCAACAATTTATGTATTCAGTACTTGTTTTGCATACAAAGCAATTGATACTAGACTTAACAATGCTTCAGAAACTCATTTCTGTGCTTCCTCAATCAATTAACACGGCCAAATTATTTTTCACTTGACTGAATGTAAATACACACACAAACTCATGTTCAGTAAAAATATAATAATTCTCCACATAGGGAGTTTTGAGTCCTCTGTCTAGTAGCAGGTCACATAGGGGAGCCTGTGGGAGATGCCTTCTGTGTAACACAAAACAACTAGAGATGACTGAACAGTATGATTCTGTTTTGTCACTATCCAAAGAACATCCTCAAATCAAACTCTAATCCTTCTGTTCATCACAGTAGCAGTTAACACTGTCTAATATTTTTCTATGGCACATGTAGTATCTGTTGTTACTGTATTTTTACTTCTGCAGAGGAATTTGGAAGGTTCAAGGGAAGAACTGAGACCCTTTCACCAGCAGTCAAGAACTGATCATCATCTGCTGTCCACAGTCAGTAGCAGAGAGCACTCTTGCATGTGATGATGGGAAAATGGATATCAAGAAGATAAATAGGTTTCTCACAGAAA
Source organism: Buceros rhinoceros silvestris (assembly GCF_000710305.1). Lineage (NCBI taxonomy): Eukaryota > Metazoa > Chordata > Aves > Bucerotiformes > Bucerotidae > Buceros > Buceros rhinoceros. The sequence goes on along the minus strand of NW_010417811.1, from coordinate 1,221 downwards.
CACACTATCTACTACTAACAAGTATAGCATGTGTGTAAAAATCAGACTCTTGTTTAAATATAGCCATGTGTCAACAGATTGGCCGAGGCAAGCCTAGGCCGGTGACGTAATACCCTTCTCTATTTCAACAGAAATAGGAGAAGGAAGAAGAGAATTCGTGAGACCTCTGAATGTTTTGGGAAACTGAAACAAAGTTTAATAACACTATAAGCAGACACAGATTAAATACAAAAGAAAACCCATGAGGAATTAAGGGTTTTGTATGGGATGGAGAGGTGAAAGCAAACACAAGCCGTGGCAGCGATCAAAGATGGTGGCAGCCACGTGGTCTTCCGCGGGGCAGGACGAAGAGAAACCACAGCAATTATGATATACCAGGCACCGCGAGTAAAAGTAGAATTTGCACAATCCTACCAGTCTTTATCGTGGAATTGAGGCAAAAGCAGAATGAAAACCCAGGCGCACGGGGCGAAAGGCACCAGGACCCACATGGCGTGTGCGAAACAAACAAAAAGCCGGGGCAGCGATCAAAGAGGGTGGCAGCCACGTGGTCTCCCGCGGGGCAGGACGAAGAGAAACCACAGCAATTATGATATACCAGGCACCGCGAGTAAAAGTAGAATTTGCACAATCCTACCAGTCTTTATCGTGGAATTGAGGCAAAAGCAGAATGAAAACCCAGGCGCACGGGGCGAAAGGCACCAGGACCCACATGGCGTGTGCGGTGGTAATTGGCTTTTCTGCAGGGGCAGCTTTCTAAAGCGGCGAGGGGGGAGTTTCGCTCACCCGCGGCGGCTGTGCCCTGGTGGCGCGGCGGTTCCAGTGGCAGCACACGCGGGCAGGCATGGCTCCCAGGCATGCAGTCGGCTTTTTGCAGCAGCAGGGAGAAAACGGCTCTGGTGGGCAGCTCTGGGTGGCAGCAGCAGCTTTTGTGGCACAGCAATTCGGCTTGTCCCGGTGGCGCGGCGGCAGTTATCGGCTCTCCAGCAAACGGCAGCGAGAGCAGCGATGCTGGCAGCAGCGAGCAGGCAGACAGGCAGGCAGGACGGAGTGCAGTTGCTCCTGGGCTGGTCCTAGTGGCACAGCGGTGCTCTGGGGTGGCTTGGGGTGGAAAGAGAGTGGAAAGAGAGAGCACAGAGCGAGCGCGGCAAAGACAGGTGCACAACTGTTAAAGCGAAAGCGGCGTGAAGATAAAAGAAGCCCGTGAAAACTTTTAACCAA
>NW_010417810.1:0-2041 GCF_000710305.1 Buceros rhinoceros silvestris | reverse complement strand
CACCGCCCACGGAGACAGACTCACCGGGGTCTCTTCTCACACGGCCGCTACCCCTTGGACACGCTTGCACGGACACCTAAAGCTGCTCTCCCTTCATAGGCTTTGCTAGACTTTGAGCGTTTAGTGTGACAATCATGCGGACCCTGGGGGATTTTCTGGCCTCAGCAGCCAGTCCTGCAGCTTGCACCCAGGCTGCAATGGTGCATGGGCCCTGCTAAACCACAGGGACCGCAAGCAGCTCCGCGGGCTGGAAACACCACACCTGAGTTTGCAGCAAGGAGCAGTGATGGCAGCCTCGGCACGCTTCAGAGCTTTCACCTGCAGGGGATCAGAGCAAGTAATCACTGCTCACGTCTGCAGGCTTGGGCTGGTTTCGTTCACATGATCTCAGATCGTTTCAAACTTATAGCCAAGAGTGATTAAAACTGGGAATATTAAGGTCTCATTAAGTTTCATTTCAAATCAAAGCTTAATCCAGGAAAAAGTGTGGTTTTCCTCCTTATTTCCTGTGGGCTGGAAACAAACAACCAAACAGTTCTGGTGAAAATAATGGTCGGATTTCTGTCAGAAATGCCTCATCCTCCACCACAGAAAATGGTTATTGCCTCCAGTCTAAACAGTCTGTTCAGGTTTGGGACCTTGCTTCCACACAGTCCAGCCAGTGGGATCTGTGGAAAGCAGTGTAGGGGGCTACCGGGAATTTACGGAGCAGGCAAATTGTCTTCTGATCATGCTGAGATCCACCTGAAGATGTATCAATGATATCAGAAAATGAGCAGCAGTGAAGGAGGGACAAAAACAAACAACAAACCTATCTGTTTTACAAAGACCTAGTGAATAGCCCAGCCATTTGGGGTAAGAGAAAATGTGCTGGTAACTCTTCCACTAGAGAGGAGTCTGGGGACAGAGGCCAGTGAGACCTGCACTGGGAGCTGGAAGGAACATCTCCTGCAAGTGGCAACAGCTACAGCCTCTGGCAATCCTTAGGACCTGGCGAAACGGGCTTAAAATGAGCACTGTAAATCATCGGTGGGGCTTAGTGCCATGAAGCCCAGCGAGACCAGAGCTTACAGATTTATTGTTTAAAGGAATGAACTGAACACAAAATAAATTACAAGAATATGTGGAGTGGAGCTGTAAGAAATAAACTACTTTTAAGCCCTTCCACAAGTGATATTGGGCATTCAGGACATTTATTTTCCAGGTATGAAACTACTTTAAGAGAGAAACTAACCTACAGGTGGATTACATCCGTCAGCACGGCTCACAGGAAAGGATCTTCTCTGAAGGACCTGGCACTGGCTTCAGCGCATGCCAACAGCCTGTCTGGGGCAGCCTAACCTACAGGTGGATTACATCCGTCAGCACGGCTCACAGGAAAGGATCTTCTCTGAAGGACCTGGCACTGGCTTCAGCGTCTGGGGCAGCTCTGCAGCCACTCCAGCACAGCACCCTGTGCCTTCCCGGTGGGAATGCTGCAGGCCCCATCTCGTTCCTACTCCACAAACAGTGATTCAGACCTCCAGGAAGCCCAGTCTGGAAACTGGATGTACAGGGATTCTGTAATTTACAGCAGTCATCATGGCTAAGGCTTGCCTCCCATAAAACATCTCTATAAGGAGATATATTCAGTAGCTGATTAATGAATGTGGTTTACCACAAAATGATACTACACAGACCTACTCTTTTCAATAATAATCCCATAAATAACACCGCTGAAAGTCCAAGAAATTGCACAGAAGCTGCACTGTGATCCCAGTGCCTTGTCTGTTGTCTTCTTTGCGGTAGATCTACGTAAATGTAATTCTTTAAGTGAGCTTCTAGGTGAAGACAGAAGCCAAGGGAAAGGGTCGTGCCCACCCTGCACAGAACCAGGCTCACGCTTTTAACCCCAGGAAAACGTGGCAGCTGATGGTATTTCAAAAGCACTTGGATGCTTCCACCGGGGGAAAAACCCCTTTGGCAGTCAGGGGCCATCCAGGGGCTGGGATCCACTGCAGCACCCCGCTCTTCGCAGGGGACAGCCAGGGGCAGGAGGAGG
>NW_010417809.1:11009-12650 GCF_000710305.1 Buceros rhinoceros silvestris | reverse complement strand
GGGGGAGGGGGGGTGGACAGAGCATGCTCGAGAGCATGGCCCCCAGTTCCACAGGCATTGCCATAATTTCTCACACTGAGCCACAAAGAACTTGGTGCTGTGTAAAGGTCACAGGTCAGGCTTCGTACCTCCGCAGTGTACACCAGGGCTGTTGACTATACCGTCAGTACCAGGCGTAACAGAAATATTTCATGTAAAGGACAGTCCAGTTTCAAATGGAAGGAAAATTCATATTCATTCAGAAGACAACGCATTCTTGACTGCAGAGGCCAGCGCTGGCTTTGGAGGATCACAGGCCCCATCTGGAAGCTGAGAGGGGACACTGCTGTGGATTGCAGCCTTCGCGTAGTGCCCAACCCAAGGGGTGAGTGTCAGTAGAACTGAATTTATACTCACTGACTGGAAACACGAGACCCGTGGCAGGTAAGAGCTCTGCTATCTATCTGAAGGATTTGGAAGTGTCACCACTTTGAATTACGTGTAAAATTATTTAAGTGTTCATTAAAAACATTGCCTATTATCTGTCTTCTTTGTCTGGAAAAGATTTTGTGTCTTTTTTTTTTTCCACGCTCTGTGCAGCAGTACAGAATTGAAAGTTGATTTTTCCAGCTGACATCCTTGCTGATCACCTCTCTTCAATCTCTAAAATCCTTTCAAACATACTATGACAACTTAGTGAGCAACATCTCAGGCTTTTCAAAGAATAATGTAGAACCATAAAAGGCAGAGTGCTGACTTTAAAGCTCAGAGATGCAGCCTAACTCTTTGATAGGTCATATCTGTTTACATATTCAGCATTAGAAATGCCTAGATATCATTTTAAATTAATTTAAAAATAAATAATAATCTCCCAAATAAGACTATAGTAAACCAATGTGTGCATAATTTGCCCACAGTACTAGAATAATGTAGAACCATAAAAGGCAGAGTGCTGACTTTAAAGCTCAGAGATGCAGCCTAACTCTTTGATAGGTCATATCTGTTTACATATTCAGCATTAGAAATGCCTAGATATCATTTTAAATTAATTTAAAAATAAATAATAATCTCCCAAATAAGACTATAGTAAACCAATGTGTGCATAATTTGCCCACAGTACTTTTAAGCGTCTAAAAAGGTTAAAGATTGAATTATGCTGTAATAATTAATTTAGTTTAAATTATTTTAAAATATAATAATTATAATTAGTTAAGTGATAGGTTAAGCTCTTTACAGTATTCACCTCCTTCCAAAAGCCTTTGTGAAGGTCCAATGAGCACTGACGTCTTTGGCTGCTAGCTTGACAGGATGCAAGTTATTCTTATTTCTTGAGTGATTGTATCTCTGAGCAAGCTAACTTGCCTAGTGCTGCATGTCCTCATCTCTGACTGAAGCCAGTGGGGATTGGAGCTGTTTATAACTTAACAGCATTCAATGATACATCACAAAATCTTCATATTTGCGTAAAAACCTACGAGGCGGACACACTGGTATTTTTCACCATCTCTTCACCCCTGCCACACTCATAATTTAAGTTGGCTGAAGCAGCAGGCTCGAGAAAGAAGGAAAAAAAGAAAAGGCAGGAACATTGTGGTCTGGCATATGACTTTAGTATTCTCAACAAGTTTGTGCAAGCCTCAAGTGACTCAGAGACGGTTCAGC
>NW_010417809.1:0-10898 GCF_000710305.1 Buceros rhinoceros silvestris | reverse complement strand
AATGTTGGCTTTTGTGAAATCAGATCAAGGGCAGTTCCAAGTGCCACAAGGAAGCATCTGAAGCCAGAGCCAGTGCTGGATTTGTGGGGTCTCCTGGCAGCTGCACACTCTTCAGGGCCCCACTATTCCCTCACAGAGAGTCAGCCCCATTCAGCAAAAAGCCTGCAATGGCTGGATTTTGCCCTTCCAGCCTCAGTGGGATTTAGCTCAGGAAACGAGACAGTGCTAATCCAAGTGCTAACGAACACCATCACCCCCCTGCCTCCCCCCACTGTCCGTCAGGGCTGACTATGCAAGGTGCTGAATGCCCACAGTGCACACCAGGAGATGCAAGAGGAGACTCAAACCTTGCATGACTGTGTGTCAGTGCCCATTTGCATACCATCTTTCAGCTAAACTTTTCTCCTACAACACACTGCACAACTTGTGTTTGTGTATTAATTCTTATTTTCTTCACTTTTGTAAGATGCTGGACACAGATCCTGATAATTAAACATTTTCTTGTGATCCGAAAGGAAACAAATACAGTTTAATCACTGAAATATTTTTAAAGTGGTTTTGCTAGGAGGTTGAGGTTCTTGGGGGGGGGTAGCAAAAGTGGTAATGGAGGCCATTTTCTAACGAGAAATTTAAAACAATTTTGTAATTACTATCTGCATTTACTTTTTAAATAACAAGAAATGAGTTCTATTAGGCCTACATTAGAGGTCTTCCTCTAAGTTCAGCTAGTACTAAAATAATAGAGGCTTTCTATTCAAAGGCAAAGAACAATAAACTAAGGTTATTTTTCTCTCAAGAGAAGGCTGACTCAGTGCAGATAAATAATTGCTTTAGACTGTAAACAAATAGCTTTTCACATTTCTTTCTATGTCAATTGATTTTGGTATTGCTATAATTATTTTATGACTAAAGATGTTCTAGGTGATCTACAGACCAATTTAATACATGAACCAGAAGTCTAAAATCTAAATAGCAAAATTAAACAAATGGATCACAGTAAAAATGGAAATTCAATCAATTTTTCAAGAATATCAAATTATCAACTATTAATTTTTTTGCCTTGTTCCTCTTGTTCTGCAAAATCTGATTGGTCTTTATACAATCCTTCCTCACAACACTATTTTTATTTCTAGGTCACAACCTGCTCTGGTCTCACAGCTGACCCTGCTTGGAGTGGGAGGTTGGACTAGAAACCTGAGGTGGCTTCCAGCCTGAATTTTCCTATGATGTGTGCCAACTCCATTTATCACCCTCTCTGAGCCAAAGCATGCTCATGGGCTACATCTGCACTGTCAAATCCCTCAGGTCCTGAGGTTGACCGCAGTGCCCAAGGTGGAGAGGACCACCGGCAAATGAAAGCAGACCACCCATACCCATACTACACTTACAGCCAATCGACACCCATCCCATGCCCTTCTGCTCTGGACTCCTGTGTTACTCCTGAGACATAATTACCATCTGTGTGACTGGGAGAGGGGTCATTTTCTGTAAAACATCTGAAAAGTGAGGGTCTTACTTGGTCCACCAGTGTGAACAGCCCATGCTGGAGAGTGCATGTTGCCTGCCCCAGGGTGTAGGGTGAAGGATTAGGAGGGCAGAAGGCACCAAACCTAGGGCAACTCTGTCCATGCTGCCCTCAGAAGGGACTCCAGGGGTGAAATCTCTCCGAACAGCACCGAGGAGACTTGCCTGTCCTGGAGAAAGGTGACTGGAGGCCCCCAAAGCATAGCTAGCATGGGAACGAGTAGACAAATTCTGACCTTGCCTCCCTGCCCCCCTCATACCCATCAGGCCACAACCCATCCCTGGTTTAGCTCACCACCGTGCAACTCTGACTCTAGCAAAACCCCAAAAGCCTTGGGCATCTACTTTAGAAAACCAGGAAGAGTTTCCCTTTTCATTTTTCTCTATAAAAGATATCTCAGAAAGTCTTAAACATATAGTTTGCTTTATAAAGAGGATGCCATAAATAAGGCTGCTGTACCAGCTGTACCTGCAAAGATAGAAAACAACAAGAAATAGGTAGAAGAATATTTTCTGACAGGTAAATTCCCGATTGGACACTTAATAGTCATATGGGATAAACGATTAAAATCTCCAACGCTTCCAGTTCTTTTCTGCTCATTGAATCTTCTTTCTTGGGGAAGGAAACAGGAGTGGCATGGGAATCCTTGCAATCCAGCAGCCAGAAGTGGACATATCCCAGCTTAAGCTGGGGTTGAACGTCTTGCTAGCACCTGAATTAACATTTGCAGGGCAGGGGTGGAGCTGTTCTTTGAAGAAATCTGGACCATTGATTCCCAGATAAGCCCTGCAGTACCACTAACTATGTGATCCTGTCCAGAGTAGCTGCTGCAACACCAGCATGATAAGATCTGACTGAATTTGTAATTTTGTGTAATGTAGCTGTTGCAACATAAACCTAACGAGGCTTGAGTACTGGGTTTATGTCTATTTTTTCTTACATATAGCTTTGGAATTGATATAATTATACAGAACAGCTAAGCCATTTTCCTCTCATTATCCAAGATGTTATTTAAACTTCAGAGTCAATCAGATTACAAGAAATCTGTTATCACTTTCAAGATAAATTCCTGTAAGTAAAGACTTCATAGCCAAGTCATCCCAAGAGTATTGGGGAAGGTATTCTGTGGTTATGCGGACCTCAGGTGGTGTTGGGGTGCATTTAGAGGCATTCAGAGTTTTGTTGGGCATGTACTGATTGCACAATGTAAACAACTGTGTCAAGAGAACACATGACACAAGCTCCCCAAGCTCTGTAGTGCAAGAGGAGCTTATTCATTTCCCTAAACCAAAGCTGAAAATTTCACTTAGTCAAATTCAGAATTAATATATGTATAAAACTGTTACATATTACTGTGAATATCTACAGATGGTCAAACAGACAATGAATTAAATTTTTACAGAGGACTCAGAGTTGCATGTATGGAGTCAGACTTTTTCACTGTTCCTGAGACTAAAACAGATGTGATTTGGCCACATCTACACTATTTCACTCTCTCATTAGCTAAATAAGATAGTTGGGAATAGCCAATAGCTTGTGCTAACTCCCAAAGTTAGGCAAAGGAAACATAGCCTATATATCCCCTCTGTACATATATATAAAGCAGACTGCAGTTTCCCTTTTAAGCATGGAAGATACTTGCCTTTTAAGTCTGAACTGAACAAAAGCCCTTTAGAAAGTGACAGGACAAACCACTACACCTTTAGAGATACAGTGACGTTATTAAATGCAAAGGTTTGTCCTTGGCAGGGAAAACGTCTTGATAAATTAGTTCATTTTCGCATCTAAACTCCAAAAGGAGCTCTTGCATCAGAGAGCTGAAGGAGACCCACAAATAGGTAAAAGGGAGAAGCAAAAAAAGCTGCAGTAATACATCTAAGCACATTTATCAGGCACATTTCTTGTGCCTACAACAGTAAAAATCACCCTTTGGAGCCCTTAGGTAGCCTGTACTTGGTCAATCTCATGTCCACCAGAACTGAACTGCAGTCCCGCATGCTAAGGCATATTGGAAAGACTTCAGCTCCTCAAAATCATAGAAAACCACCAGCCATCTCAGCAGTGACGAGCCCTGGCCCCTTCACATTACCTGGAAAGGTAGTGTGCAGACTTCACTCAGCAGTAACTCTGCTGGACAGACCATGCAAGATCTCTTCCAGATCTAAATTAATATATAGGAAGTACAGAAAAAAATGTTGTGGCTTTTTTTTTTAATATATTTTAATACTTTTTACAGGTTAGAAAGGATCTCAAAGATGTTCTGGACCAACATTTCTTGGTAAAAGCCCAGTCTAGAAAAGATGGCCCAGCACCCTGTCCAGCCAAATCTTAAAAGCATCCAACGTTGGGTAATCCAACACTTCCCTGTGGAGATTATTCCAATGGCTGATTGATCTCATTGTGGAAAATCTTCCTCTTGCGTCCAAACGGAATCTTCACAGGAGTATCTTGTACCCATTAGTCAGTTCTTCATAGATTACAAAAGGAAAGAGGCTGAATTATGCAACCACTGATAAGGAAGACTGAGCAATTGCTAGCTATATCTTCAGATGGAGTATTTCACAGACACAAGAAATCCTTAGGAAGGAAGAATCATGATCTCATCCAATTTGTTATTAAAACCTTAAACAGAAGATGACGGGCTTCATATGTTACAAGTTCTGGCACTGTGCTCTGCAGTGATATCTGCAGTGTTCTGGTCTTTGACTGATAGATGCATTTCTTTAATTATTAAGAGCTATGTCCATGATAGATAGTGTTGGACAAATTCATTCAATCACATTTAAAAGGAGCTCTATGATGAGCAGCAATTTTTGTGTGTGTTGCCATCTTCCTTGTAACCAGCAACATTTTGAGAAGCTGCCCAGCTCAAAACACTGCTGGAGCTTGAGAGATACTGAAAGTGTAGACCATGTCTGCAGCCATCTCAGAGAACGCTGTAGTCTCTTATGGGTACCTCCTACCAGAACAAGGAAGCAGACTGATGCTCAGCTGCGGTGGGAAATGCTGCAGTGCAGAGACTCCCTTGACCATTCTCTCAAGGAAAATGTGTCACGTTTTGCCTTAATATAAACATTTTGGGCTTAGTAAATCATGACTTGCTATAAACTCTTTCCATATTCTATAGAAAATGAGTAAGATACATAGGGAACGGGATTTCTAGCAGTCAGTGCCTGAGTGAGGCAATACCTGCATAAACTGGTAGCACCTTCAAATGTCTGAAGACTGGACTGAAGGTAGTTCAGTTCCTATGTATCACTAGGGTTTTCAAATATTAATATTATCCTGTTGTTTGATTTCTAAATTTGAAACTCTATCATGGAAAATGAAACTGAGAGAGATTATTTCAGATCTTTGCTCCAGATCTGGGAGGGGAAAATGGCCTCACACACTTGGCAGGTGAGTACCCCACCTAGCAGGATATAAATTACATGTAACGGAAAACAGGCAATCCTCTGTCAGAATCTGTCCAGTAATCAGCGACCTTTCATATGCTTCCTAATCTGGCACGTGCACTCTGAGAGAGCCCGTGTGTGAGAGTAAGCAGAGGAATTCATGGGATGTAAGCATATGCTAAGTCTCTCAGCTTCTTGACCATGATGGCTGTATGATGGTCTTTGTGCCCATGGGTAGATATGTAATGCCTTGGCACTGCAACTGCAAAAACTTTGCACTGGTCGGTTTAGGCATCTGCAGGGCAAGAAGACAGCAGAGTGACACACAGATGCTGGAAGTTCCCTAAAACAACAGGGATCTGTAAGGATTTAAGCCCTGTATGGGTTTTAGCTTTAGATTAGGTGAAAGGGCTTTTCCATGACCAAAGCTAGCAATAGATGAGATTAGGCTAACAGTACTTACCCAGAGTAAAACTGTGTGGATAAATACACTGATTAGTGAGAGGGATCACAGTAATGCTGCCTATAAATGCATAAAGTACTTAAAGAAGCACCCTGAGCCATCCCTGTGTTGGGTGAAGTGACTGTGTATGAGCTCAGTTGGTTTGTAAAGAGTCTGGCAACCACTGAGGGATGCAGTTTCACAACCACAACTTATGACCATGCTTATGGGGAAAGGCTGGGGGAACACTTATCCAACTTATACACGACAGAAGCAACAGTAAGAACCTTTTATTGAGTGTGAAGTTTAACACATGTAACATGCATTTATTCATAAAGGATTTCAATTCAAAGGTTCCCTTTCTAGATCAAGGGATAAATCACAGAATCACAGAATTGTAGAATCATCTGGTTGGAAGAGACCTTTAAGGTCATCAAGTCCAACCATTATCTCAGCACTGCCAGGGCCCCTAAACCACATCCCTCAGCACCACATCTACACATCTCTTAAACACCTCTAGGGATGGGGACTCCACCCCCTCCCTGGGCAGCCTGTTCCAATGCTTCACAACCCTCTCTGTAAAGAATTCTTCCTGATATCTAACCTAGATCTCCCCTGGCGCAACTTAAGGTCATTTCCTCTTGTCCTGTCACTTGTCACATGGGAGAAGACACCAATCCCCACCTCTCTACAATCTCCTTTCAGGTAGTTGTAGAGAGCAATAAGGTCTCCCCTCAGCGTCCTTTTTCCCAGGTTAAATAACACCAGTTCCCTCAGCTGCTCCTCATAAGACTTGCTCTCCAGACCTTTCCACAGCTTTGTTGCCCTTCTCTGAACACACTCAAGCACCTCAACGTCCTTCTTGAAGTGAGAGGCCCAAAACTGAACACAGTATTCAAGGTGTGGCCTCACAAGTGTCAAGTACAGAGGGACAATCACTTCCCCACTCCTGCTGGACACATGATTTCTGATACAAGCCAGGATGCCATTAGCCTTCTTGGCTGCCTGGGCACACTGCTGGATTGTATTCAATTGGTCAGAGGTGTATGAAAAAAGGAGGTAGTGTAGGCTCAGATGTACTGCAGGGACAAAAGGGCTTAAGAGGGTAAGGGAGCATGCCATGACTTACACCTTCCCCACTGGCACTGCCTGGTGTAATGCATATTGCATTTGTCCTTCCTTCCATTTCTTGCTCTCATTGTGTTATTCTATCACTTTTCTCCTGCCTTTTGTTCTAATAAGGGTCCCTGCATGTTAACATGAATCACAGTCCTGTTGAGAACCATGATGGTTCTTCAACCTGGGAAGGGGAACACGTGGGGTTTCCAAAATAATTCTACCAAAAGATAAAGGCTGCTAATGACAATTATGAATGAGCTGGATTGATCTTATGAGGAGGATGTTTTCTGACTAAGATGTTAAGTTGTTCAAAGAAGCAAATTACCTGGAATTATGGGGGTGGGAAAGAAAGCTATAAGCAATCTGGCAGTGGTGGTAAAGGCTAAAAAGCGGACACAGAAGTGATGCAGGTTTGCTTCTACTAAAATCTGTGCTGCACAGTGCTCAAGCACTGAATCTTAAACTTTTGCCTGAAGATGTGCAGGCATGCATAGATCTTCTGTTGTATGAACCTGAGGGTGAATTGTAACCCTCACTGATTTCATGTCAAAGGGCCTGAAATTTTCCTGCTGGAGACAGCCGGTTTGAAACTGTTCAGTTCTACTTTATGGCTGCTTCACCTCACCTTAATGCAGCAAACAGGACACCCAGTGGCACCACTCAGTATGTCACAGCAGCAGAGAACCACCCTCTGATGTGTGCTGCTCCTATTTTCAGGCAAGATCTGAGCCCAGCACCTAGAGCCTCTAGGGGGAGAGACATCAGTTCCGGAATACCGCTGTGTTGGGGGTCTCTGAAACAGGAGCATCCCACTTCCATTAGGGCTTGAGCTCCCCCTTCTCCTCCTCTCTTGTCCTTGCTTTTTACTTTCCAATGCCACCGCTTCGTTTTTGCCCTTTGACCACTGTAAGTTAAAGGCGTGTCACTGACACAGGGAATGGGGCAGGAGCAGTAGGCAGCAATGACCCAAGCTCTGCACAGACTACACTTTTTACCTGCAGACACGTCGCAGCAGCTCTCACATACTGGCTTTGCAGTCTCCAGCAGCAGGAGAATGTGCCCCGGACACATCTCTTACTGATGCAAACAGAATGAGAGGCGGTATGTCTTACCCTACCAAAAATTCAACTGCTTTGTGTTTAGCGATAACTTTAAATGCCAGCTGACTCAGAGGAGTTTGGAACAACAACTCTCCTTCCAGGGAAAACTCATGGTGTCAGCCAAGGCTTCGTGTGTGACGGGTTTGCTTCTCTTTCCTTTGCCTAACATATCGATGCCAGGGAGACACTGATGCGAGGTGACAAGCTGAAGGATGGGTGCTGCTGCCACCGTTTTTATTTCCGTTTTATTGTCTGCATGCCTGTGCCGGGCCAGGGGCACGGCTGGTTTGCTTGTTGTTCTCATAATACACTGTATTTCACTCTGACTTCCAAAAAGAAGAATGCAATGGCTCTCTCTTCTTCGAATGTTGTAAGGATGTGTCCATAAATATAAGAGATAATTCCAAGATATATAAATATGTTTCAAACAACGTATTTTAAACTTATATGTATTTAAGTTCTTAAATACGTGACCTAAGCATATTTAAAATATCATGTAACTGTGTAGCTGCTATATTAATGTACCTTACCAAAGAGGAGACGCAGTTGAAAAATGTTACTGTTCACAATGTTTTCTGACCCTGGGAAGACTCTTCTTCCACTTTAAATGTCGTTGTCATCACCAGGATTTGCAGGGGGGAAATATCTCGAAACTATCAGGAAAGTCAGCTGAAATCAGCTGTTGGGATTTTTCATGAGAAATTTCTTGTGACATGTGCCTTGTGGAAAATCAAACTCACATTTTCCTTTGTCATTGAGACAGGGAGGAAACTGGCTGAAAATATAAAATATTCTATCAAAAGTGTCCAGGTTTGCCTTTCAGGCATGCCTCCAAAACCGAGGAAACTAAGTGAAACAAAAATGTCTCTTTTTTTTTTTTAATGTTTAGAAACCTCTTTTTTTTCATGTAAAACAACTGGGTTTGTATATCAGCTCTTAATAAGACCACTCTTACCAATACTCATGTATATTCATTCTTCTCATTATTTCAAATGAATACAAGCAGATCACGTCTGAGATTATTTCGTAAATTCTTAGGGCTCAGAGACATGAGGTACAAGATATTGGAACAAACTCAAATTAAAATGCATGGAGGAATGTGAATATATGTTATTACTTTATACAGTGCCATAGAACTCCAAGGAAAAAGCTGAGAGGAAAAATTAACACAAATTTATCAACGTGGGGATGGGAATGACACCTTGACCTCATTATTAAATTCATCACATCTACTGGCTTATTGCTAAGACTCATCGGAAGAAATGAGCTTTGTCTATAAACCCAGCCTTCCATGAAGCATTTAAATGCGTAACGACATCAACCGCACCCTTACACATCTATGTACGAACTGCTTTAGCAGAGAAGGGCTCCTGGTAATTAACTGTGCTTATACTTCTATTACTATCTCTCCATTTTTGAGGACATTAATTTTTAGGCAAGCTGTTATGTGAACCAGCTCTACTTGTGTATTTGTACAAGAAAAAAAATTTCTTTCTCAAAAATTATGCCCATTCTACATATCCACAAGAATTCCACTCTAATCTCGAAGAATGTCACAAGTTTCAGTCCTGATTCAGGCAAGCATCCCATCTGGGATCCTTGCTGCGAACGTGCGGAAGAATGCGTGAAAGGGCTCCTGGAGTTCAGACCTACATGTCTAGGAACAAAGAGGAGGTAAAATTAAGGAGAAAACCAGCAGCAGAATCACACTGGCAAGAGATTATTTCTGTTCTGTGTTTTTGTAAGCAGGTCTTCACTGAAAAGCTAGCCCAAACTCTTACCCTAGAGTTGCTCTTAACCCTTCCTTTGTCACAGTGACAGGGACATTCAAGTCTGCTGGGCTTGTCCAGGGCGGTAGGCTAAAACATGGCCAATATTTTCAGCATGACTGGAGACTCCACTTTGCGTTGAGGGCAAAGACAAAATCACTCCACACTCATAACACTCAAAAACAAGCATTCGGTGCCCTGCAATGTGTTCGGGAAGTTCCATGTCTTCCATGGTCCCTTCGGCAATACCGAAGGTTCTTAAAAGCCAGCCATTTTAAACTAAAAAAGGGGAGATTCAGACTAGATACAACAAAGAAATGTTTTACAGTGAGGGTGGTGAAACACTGGCACAGGTTGCCCGGAGAGGTGGTAGATGCCCCATCCCTGGAAACACTCAAGGTCAGGTTGGATGGGGCTCTGTGCAGGGAGGTTGGACTAGACGGCCTTTAAAGGTGCCTTCCAACCCAAGGCATTCTACAGTTCTATGATCCTGTGAACCATAGAGTGGTTCTGAAAGCACACCAGAAACCATGAAAACATCCCCACAAAAGGCAGGCATGTACCGCTCCACGGAAAACGCAGCTGCTCAGGTCATACTTCAGCACTTTGTACCCTCGTACTCCTGAATGAGGATAATATTGGTGCCACTCTACGACTCGATCATTTGTTGACAACACAGTGCCTGGGTGCAGCCATCACAGTGGGGTGCAGGGCAGCAGCTCCACTCGGCGGGAGGAATAAGCACAAGAGCTGTTGCTTTCCTACCTCAAAGCAACTCCACGCACCAGAGGTGCCCAGGCCCCTGCTGCCTGCTCCCAGGGGGTGCAAAGGGGGATCTGTACCCAACATTTGACCTACACTTTCTTGACACTAACACTGCCTGGCATGTTTTTCTCCAGCCACACATCTATGAGCAAATTGTTCTTGGTAGCAAAGAGAAGTACTCTGAAACTTCATAATGAGGACAGGGAGGCCTGTAGCCCATCTGTCCTGTTGCAAACTTGTTTGCCACAATGTAAAGATTGTGAAGATCAGGTATAAGCCAATCACCACAAAAGCATTCTGATATTATAATCCCATAGACATGATAGACGAATTCAAAAAAACCCCACCCTATGTATGAAAAACCTTGAAGAGATAAACTCGCTTTTGTTCTCTACGTAAGGAGAGAAGTTCTCTGTAGTTCAGTTGTTAGTGACCACAAAGGAGGCAAATCTCACATGAGTTCCCATGAGCAGAAGTGGGGACACTCAGACTGCCCCAGGTGATGAACTGTGACTTCCGTGTCTAATTTTCAGGTGTTTAAATTACAGCCATTGGCTCTGTTCTGCCTGTTCAGAATTGCCAACCCCCGACGGGAATTCCGCCCCTTCGGAAATCTGCCCTGTGTTTCTGAAGGGCAAGGATTCACACCATGCAATTCAGATTTCTGCCACTCCGTGACTCTTTACACGTGTACTGCCGCAGCACAGCTGTGGGCCACCAACACACGTCTTCCCGGTGTGGCCGACGCCCCGCGAAGGGTAGGGTGCTGCCGGCAGCAGCAGC
>NW_010417808.1:0-3329 GCF_000710305.1 Buceros rhinoceros silvestris | reverse complement strand
TAGGAAGTGCTTCAGATCTGTTTAAGTGCTGACATCCAGTAACGCATTCTACCTACCTTTGATGCATTCACTTTTTTCACTGCATTGTTGTAATGCCTAGAAACTCCAACTGAGATCAAGAGTCCAGTGTGCTTAGGACTGTAGTGATGCCTAAGCAGAAAATCCCTGCCTCCTAGCTTACAGGAGAAAAGATGGATTGGCAAAGATGAAATTATTTGCTCAGCATCACACAGAAGGGCTACAGCCCAAGTAGAAATATGACCTCAGATTTGCTAGTTCAGGCTGCTTCTCACTGATCTGCTTCGAGTTCAACATTTTTTCCTACCTTAAGTCCTGAAAGGACTGCGCTCTCTATAGGAGTTGCAGCAAGTGTGATATTTTAACATAAATATACTGTCTGTATCAAACTGGGGGAAAACTGCATGTAGAAGATAGAAAAGGAAAAAGCTGTAGTGGAGAGATCTCCGTGTTAAGTACCCAGAAGCGTGAAGAGGACAGGACCTTGCCTGGAATCACTCTACTTCCTATACCATCTTCTAGTATACGTTGTATTTTCTATAGGTGCTTGGAATGATTTACACTTGACCATTTCGAGTATTGCTGCTGTGCTGAAGGGACAGTGATTCTTCAGGTTGTCTTCTGTCACCTGCTGACTTCTGTTTATTGTTACTTAAAGCAAGAGTCTTCCTTAAGTTTCATTGTAGAGAATCCACTCCTTCTTTGAGATGGACACCTGAATTTCACACAAATACAGAAGTAGAACTGGGTTTGAGAGGAAAATGTTGTCTGTACTGATTTGGGAGAATGTTTTGTCGCTCAGATATAGGGAAATCCTTAAAGTGATCAGTGAGGTACTTTATCATATGCTATCTCACTTCCTTTAACAATTTTGTGCATTCCTTGGGTCATCTCTGCACTGCCTAGAAATACTTAGAGATTTGGCTGCGTTACAGAAGGGGAAGAGAATTCTGTCTGTAACTAAACTTCTATTATCTTATTTAGTTTGCTAAGTTGCAGTTGCATTACGAGAACAACAAAAAGTTTTGCTCACTCAGCTAGTCACCTTGAAGGTGACAGAGATGGCTCTGACGCAGCTGCTACAGAGGGGAATGGGAGACTGATCTGGTTTTAATAATTTCTTTGTGTACCTTTTGATTTAAGTTTTGATGATTCGGCACTTACTGTTGATGCCTGGTGTTGGTGTTACCCAACCTGTCTTGAGCCGTAACAGTACTTCGATGCTCTGGTCATAACACAGACTTCACTCCGCAACCTTTTCATACTGCATAGGTAGCTTTTTTTTCTGCCTATTATTAAAGTAGCCAGTAATAACGTGCTTTCTGGGATTTCTACGATACATCATGCCATGTTAGTGGACCAACACTGTTTTAAATTTAGATTGTACTCTAATTAACTTTTTAGCTGTAAAGGGTTCTGTTTCCTCCTGTGGCAGTGTTACTTGTGCCTCTAATATAGGAGGGTGATTGTTTTCTGTACGGCTTAGGTGACTTTCCTTTCATACTGAACCTTTTGTTTGTCTCTTAACATTTTCTGCCCCTTTTCTTGTTTCTGTACCTCACTAGAAATCTGTATGAACTTCAGATGAGACTCTCATCCCTAGAGATCACTTTCCTTGCAGTATCTGTATAGCCTCTGTTTTTCTGCTGTAATTTATAAGATACATTAAAAATTTGAAGTTTTGGAGCAGTTTCTCAGCTGACGTGAATTTCCACTTCTCCAGTTAAAAATTCCCTGTTGTGACTGGATACAAGGATTCCTCTGTGGTGGTGTTGGTTTAAGCATTGTATTAATGCGCTGGTAGTACATCCTGTTTAAGGAGAAGTCTGTGGAGAAGCTAAATTGTCCTAAAAGAAGATGAGAGGAACTGCAAATCTGTAAACCGGGTAATGGCAAGCCCTGTGTTGTGCCTCCATGAAGTGGAAGGTTCATGAGCCAAATGCTGAACAGATCAGTGTTTGGAGTCTGTCTGTCCTAGAAATAAAGATCAGATGAGGCAGAAGCGTTGTTAGTTTGGGCCTGTTCATGCAGTGGCTGCGTGATTCTGGGCTGTGTGGTGTGGTTCGGAATGTTCTGAGTATGAGGTGAACATGGGTACTTCTGCTCTCAGATGTGCCAGTCTGTATGTGTGCTTGAGTTCTGATGTGAGGGTAGCAGGGACAAAGGCAATACTCCAGGTGAAAGCTGTGAAGGCACAGTAAGCCTAGGAAATGGGGAAGTACAACTTCATGGCCTGTGCCAAGTTCAAGGACTGCTCCAGAAGCAGGCCATGGTAGTGTGCAGGAATCCAGAGTTACGTAGCTGAGCTGATGCCCTTGTGGGTTGTGACGCTGGGACTTGCTATCCTACACTACTCTGTGAGCTAAACTCTGCAGTAAGCAGCAGAGAAATAGCCTGTATAGTACCAAAAGAGAAGGGTAAATGGAAAATGTATGTGGAGACAGCAGGGTGAAAGGGTGGGATTGTAATGCTGAAAGACCTGCCAGGCTTAGCTTGGACAGGATGATGCGAAGGGTGTGGTGAAAGAGCAGAGAAATGCGTGCTGAGCCTGGTTTACAGGAGAGCACAGTTTGGTGTGAACGTGTTCTTGAAGATGACAGAAGATGCCTTTGATCACGTGTAGAGTCCAAGAAGGTTGAGTACTGTTTGAGCATTGTTCCCTGTTTGTTCTCCTCCCAGTATCTGAGAGTGCAAGGTGTTCTGGCTGTTGCACGCCTCTTGGTCTTTCTTGCCTTTCCTCTGTGTTCAAGCGTGGATGCACCTTGCCTCTCCAGTTTCTGGGTTAGGGAACCTTTCTCCTCTTCATGCTATGCACAGAAGTTCGTTCATCTTTCTTTAGCCCTTGGGGATGCTCCTCCCACTGTGCCCTCCTCCCTATCCTCTGATTCTAGTTGTAAACACTCCTCTGTTTCCTCCAAATGTGAACACGTGCGTTCACCTGGGTTTTCTGCCTACCTCTTCAGTGTGGCTGAGGAAGCTGCGTGGTTTTCTGAGGTGGGAGAGCACATTAGAGGCATCCCCTTGTATCTCACGTCGTCTGCATATATATTCTCCTCTCTTCTCTTCTCCTTTTATCAGTGTGTGGGGCACCTATGTTCTGACTTCGACATTTGAGTGGAGGGGGGGTCTTCAACCCTGCTCTTTCCCCTGGTGTGTAGTCATGTTCTTTCAGTGGTGACTTCCCTGTGCATCTTCTTGTGTGTCTGTGTGTTTCTGCTTATACCTGTCCCTAGGGGAGCATTATTGGCAGGGGGGTCCTTGCTGGCACACTAATGTGTGAATAGTTTCTGTGCTTTTCTTCTCATCTCCTC
>NW_010417807.1:0-7432 GCF_000710305.1 Buceros rhinoceros silvestris | reverse complement strand
GTACTGATCGCAACCCTCTGAGACCAGCAGTCCAATCCATTCGCAGTCCACCGCACTGACCAAGTATCTAGGAAGTACTTGCCTTACTAAAGTTGACTTAACATCTATTATTCTTCCCTCATTCACTGAGTCAGTTGTTTCATCGCAGAAGGCTGTCATACGGTCAGGCATGACTTTCCTCTTTGTAAATCCATGTCTATTTCCAGTTACATACTTATCTCTCTCATCCTGATATGCAGGATTGTTTGCTCCATCAGCTTCTCAGGTACTGGGGTGATGCTGACCTGCCTCTAGTTTTCCAGATTATCCTAGTACTACTTTGAGATAGGAATTATATTTGCTATCTCTATTGCTATGACCACTCAAAGAGAACCCACAGCAGCTTCACAATGATGTGGGCTAGCTCTCTCAGCCCTTACGGGTGCATCCTTAGGCCCAAAGCACCTGGCTGTGTCCAATTTGTTTAAATATTTCCTAACCTGATTCTCCTCCACGAACTGTAAATCTTCCTTGCTCTGAACTTTCACAGTGGTTTCAGGACTCCTGGGAACTGATGTAAGGACTGAGGTAAAAGGGGGCATTGAGTACCTTGCCCTTTCAGAGGCCCATGAGGACCCCATCTCTATTCAGCACCAGATCCATTTTTTCTTAGTCTCCTTTTTGCAGCTGATATTCTTGTGGAAAACTTTCTTATTGCCCTTCACCTCCCTCACTAGATCCAACTCCATGTGGGATTTGGCTTTCCTAGTCCCATCCCTGCAAACGCAGAGGATGTCTCTCTAGTCCTCCTGGCTCACCGGTTTCTGCTTCTTCCATTTAAATTCCTTTTAAGAATATATTTGGGCAAACAAACCACACCACTGCTAGCATGTATCACAAAAGTCACACTCATGCTTCATTTTTCTAAGGAAACACATTCAAGTTCACACCAAGTAAGTTTCATGTGATTGTTGTTCCTGCCACGTGTGCTGTGTCACTAAGAAAAAGATTCTACTATTCTTCATACAATTCATCACAATTCACTGAATTATTTGGTCTTCAGAAATACAATTTTAGTTATTTAGCTGCTGAGAATATGTGCATTTTAATAAGCCGTCTTATTAGCACTTATTTGCTCAGGCAAGTTTTCCATGTCTGGGAGAAGTTCCACATTTTTTTACCCACACTTCCCAAAGCTTTCATTTTTGGTGATAACTGCTTAAACACTTTCTCAAATCACTTTGACAAAATTCTGGGGAAGACATACCCACAGCTTTTAATAAATCCATTAATTTCCTTGGTTCGCAAAGCTGTGAAGTAGCATCCAGAAGAGACATGACTCCAAGCAATAAAGCATACCCTACAATGTCTTTGCTACTTGCAAAGGAGTTTCCCGAGTCACAAGATAGGGATGTAACACAGAACATGTGAAGACAGAATGAGATGAATATATAGTAGTGTTGCATAATAAAAGACTGAGAAAAAAGGAAACTGTCTCTCAGTGGAGTTTCCTACTTAGGCTTGTGGTAGCAATTCAGCTCATTTCAAGCTCTGGGAAAGGTTTAGAGGGCTTTGGGTTAGAAAGATGCTCAACTCAAATTTTCAGAGCCTTGTCTACACTTCTATTCATAGAGATGTTTATATATCTCACTCTTTATACAGCTCACTACTCTTTGAAGCTAATTGGTTGTAAACTGAAATAGGTTTGTACGTGGTACAACTGGCTGCAGACTCGTATTGCACTCCTACTGTTCCATAATCATATACACTGAAACAAAGTATTGTAACACTCAGAATTTTTTATCAGCAAGTCACAACTCCTAAGTTTGAAACTGGCTACCATTCTAATTGATTAATGCCAACCTACTCACAGTTCTGTTTACCATGGCCTACTCCATTATGTGATGATTGGCATTACCTATACCCATTAGAGTTGAACAAGCTAACACAGAGCTGGGAAAGCAGCCAAAGCTTATCTTCGTAGCATGCTATGCTATTATTTAGCAGACTTCATTTGACTGCTGTTTCCTACATAGAATGGGCAGCTAGATGACCCTGGTTTATGTATGCTTCCCCAGTAAATCAAATGTTATACAGTCCTCATAGACTTACTGCCCTGCATAAACTTACATGCCCTTACTGCGCATGAAAATGGAGAATATGAAATCAGAAGAAAGCAAGGTGTCAGATTTCCCTAATTCCTGCGTACACTACATCAAGTAAAGGAAGATTTCCAGAAAATGGACTGCATGCAGAATAATTTGTAAAGGTAATGCATCCTTGGGCTTTCTCTCATAGTATAGACGGTCTTTCACTCTGATAGTTGCAGAAACCATGGCTTAGAGAAGAGCACGTTGCCTCTCTCTCTCTCTCTCTTTTTTTGTTTCTGGTCAGGACACTCTCTCAGATGTTGGAAAACAAATTCCCAACAGTGCTGAGGCATGAATACAAGCATTGTTCTCGCAGAGGCCTGAATTCCTCTGAAATATATCAAAGAATTAGCTCGAAATTTTTTTCTGCTTCCGCTTTAAAGTGTTTTGAAATTACTAATACATTACCAAGAAGCGGCTTCTTACATCTCATGTAGACTAATTCTCCAGGGCTCCCATTATGTCGGCAACCTAAAATGATCAGTTAACAGAGCGCGTTAGCAGCAGTGAGGGGATGAATAAAGCACTGAGAGAAGGGAAAGTAGTGTTCTGTGGCTTGCCTCCCTCCTCTTTTAGCAGCACGTCAAACATAATTATGCCTCTGTCATCTGCACCTACAAGACAGGATTTTAGTTATGATATCTGGCATGTAGCTGCTGTTGACAGGCTCCTGTGACCCTGTTCCAAGTTGTCTGACTACAGACAACAGAGCCCTCGCCTAGATACAAGAATTAACCTTCCTAGGCAGAAAAGATTTTACAAAGGGAAGAGGATAAAATGCTAGAGAAAGGCAGGTCATATTGTGGACTTGTTGGTTCTTGATAAGCAGTTGTGAGAGACTTGTCTTTGCCCATTGCACGTGAACTGCCTAGAATACAGCTGCTGCCTTCAGACCAGGACATACCTTGAGGCACCAGGCTAGACAGCTTCGTGCTACCCACACCCTCTTACCTAGGTAAGCTATTCTGTGATACACGTGTAAGATACTACGTAACTGACAAGGCTTCCCAGTAGCATGAGTAGATCACAGTGGTAAAGCTGCAAACTTGAGTTATGTTGCTTAGGCAAGGTGTAAGACAGATTCCATCTCTGTCCCAGTCTTCCTCAGTTTTTAGGCAGAAAAAGGACTGAAAAATTCACCAAAATTTAAAGGTTTTTTTTGTCCTTTCTGGAAAAGTGAAGAGATTACTACACTGAAATAGTGCTGTCTATGTAATACTATTTCCCCAGTACTATGATGCAGTTACCACTATTTTTTTAATTTAGGAAAACATTCATTCATATGGGATAGGGATCTCCAATGTCTGAGAAAAGTATTTTCAGCCTTGAACTTCTGCTTTTGAAGTTGAAGAGCAAATTTGCCTCCTAAGCAGGAACCTTGCTTTTAAAATTCCCTGATGTTTGCCTTGTTTTCACAGATAGCACGTTCAGTGATCTGGCACATAAAAGCACACCATAAACCGAGGAAAAGCGAAGTCTGGCAGAGATGCTTCAGACCAAGAATTACCCACGAGGTCATGAAAACACATGTGATGGAAGGCTTGCATGAGAGCCTCACTGAAACTCCTTACCACTCAGCTCAGGCCAGTATGAAAGTGACTGAGGAGCAGCTGAGACATCCGATAATGGGAAGTTCACACTGAATGAGATCAGAAGCACATTCTGAGCTAATGTTTCAACCAGATACCTCTCTCTGGAGGAGCTATTGACACTAATTCACAGTAGCTTAGGCTACCACAAAAAGCAGCGGGTCAGATTTTCTTTGTCAGGTTTGTTGTGCAAAAGTATAAAATAACAAAAATAAATACTACAGAGAGGCACATGATGGCACAGCATGAGCTGGAAAAGCCACGACAACTCCCAAAAGTAAAGTCATAAGCTGACTGTGCAGATGATCCCAAAGAAATAATGGTAAAATCTTTATGAACTGCAATAATTTGTCCTTTACAATGCATGTTATATAGGAAAATAATTCAGGCATAATTTGGAAGTTACCAAATAAGAATAAATGATATTATCTTGCATATAGCTCTATCTCTAATACAAAAATTGTTATTCAAAAGACTTGAAGTATAAGAATTCCAACTCTTCCTTAACAGACATTTAAATAGGATTTTAATATGCAAATATTGCAATTCTAAAAGTAATTTAGGTTAACTCAATCCACGTATTCCTATAATTGCAAGGGTACATCTCTGATTGTAATTTAAAGAAAATTATTCTGTGGTCATTTTGAAACATGATAGGACCTTTGACAACGGCAACCTGATATCCCGATATGAGAGCATTTTTGTAAGAAAAAATATTAAATATTAATACGATTAGAACACTCAGGGAGACTGATTAACATGCTTATTACAGATTAAGTAGTCAAACACATACAACTGAAGTACGAACTCTATGTGAAGAGCAAAGACTACAGAGTTAAACTCAAGATCAGAGGACGACAGGGTTGTAGGGTGGCTAGAATTACAGAGCTTCTAAAATGCAGGGAAAAGTGGAGGGCTCTGCATCCATTGTACAGAGGCCTAGGTTGTCTAGTATAGTCATGATGAAAACCTACAGTAGTTTGGAAGATACAGATGACTGATATCAAAAAGTCTTTCTGTTTACAGACGAAACTACCTTTCATTATGAACAGCTGTGTTTGCCTTCTTTATCTCTGGCTACATAAATTAACAAACACAGGCTCTTGGAGAAATGAGGCACCTGACAATTCATAGAAGATTCTGCCTAATACAACTGACCATGAAATAAGTTCTTATCAGTCACTACAACCTGGACTGCAGACATTTGATAAATGAAGCACATATGTGTTTATACATCTGTCTTTAATGACTGTAACACTGGTTTTAACACAGTCTTGACTATAATCCACACATTGGCCTCAGAGAAATATCAGTGTCCTCTGGCAATTTTCCATCTGCTTTTCACACCCTGGAGGATCCAACAATCTTAAATATACCTGATTAGTACTAAAACATTACCTCCTCCACTGCCAGAGGCTCCATTTCTTAGAATCTTATCTATCTTATCCATCTTATCCAAACTGCATATGAAAGGCTATGCAGAAGATCCAAAAATGTCTTGCACAGATGGTCTGACCTCTCAGACCTGTGGTTGCCCTTTGACATGAATGCAATAAAGAAGAACACATTTGACGCTGATGTTCTTGCAAGTCATTTATCTACAACGGCATCGCCACATGGATAAGGCAAGATGAGAAACATGTTCAAACTGGATGATAAATACTCCAAGAGGTGCGCCTTATTAGGGAGACACAGTATGCAAATTAGTACAAAAATGTTGAAAGGAATAGTGATTTAACATATGAAGAAATATATTAACCAGCACTGTTAAGCTTTTCTTATCCACTATAGTGTATAGCCACTTGCTAGAAATAGAATGTCAAAATTAAGTTTCAGTAGCCTGACTTTAGTTGATTTAAGACAGCTCCAAAATATTATTGAAACAGAATTTCACATTTAATAAGAAACACATTCTACTTCCTTAGGACATAAGAAGAATAAAAAAATAAAAGGTCTTAAGTAGAACAGCAGAATCTCTCCATTTTACCTACACACATCTTGCTAAAAGAGTACAAAATAGTTAGAGATGGGAGGGAAAAGTCTGCAGAGTATTTTAACAGTGAAGTAAAACCACAACTAATGACTTTAGGAGACAGGAGCTGGGTGGACAAGCAAAGCATTACAGTTTTGAATATATGATACTTGGCTTCACCTCCCAAGTAAGAGGGTTGGCACTGATTCAAAAAGGCTGGTCTGGCATGCTTGTGCCTCTGAGAGGGACCACACTGCCTGATAGAAACAACCACAAAAGCTGCAGCAAGAGTACAGCCTTCCAAAGGCAACAAGAAAGCAACCAGACTGGCAATTAGACCATGCCAGCACTTGGCCTTGGCAAAGTGAAGACAAGCATCTGAAATGGGTCATCTGTCCACAGAAGAGACGGGGTCAGCAACCAGCAGGTAGGACAAACAAGCCATCGGATAACAGCACTTTGAGCATGGAAGACATCCTCCTCCTCAACGTAACAAAGATTATAGGAGATTTACATGCGGTTCCACATCTTGAAGAATATATTTTTACAGTGTTCACTGAAATCTAAGACATCTGTGTGAAACATCTTTGCATGTGAAACATAAAACAGAGTATGGATTTTTATGTCTATTCAGTTTGTATCCTGGAAGATATTTTGCCGTACATAGGATCCTCTTTTCATCTCACTGTCTGCCAAACAACTAATATTTTAGGCATTTTCCCTTGTGCCATGTGATAAACCATGCTGTAGACTTGATTCCTTTGTTGTAGCTATCTCTGCAGCCTAGAAGCATTGTGGCTTCCTTAAATATCTGATCAAAATACTTTTGACATCTCAGTGTGAGTTTTCTTAATATTCTGTTGCTATTTCAGTCCAATAATATAACAAAAGAAAAGGAACAAGTGGTTAAGAAGAATCAAGAGCTTTTATACCTTAACTACGAGGGCCGCTCCGAAAGCAATGCCTCCTATTTTACTATGTTGGCCCACATTTTATTATGTTGCCAGACGATGACGGTCTGGCAGTAGAGGTTGAACCCTCCCACCAATATCCCGTTAAATTTTGTTGCTGTGTGACAGACAGGAGCAGAGGGGCACTCTGACAACGTGGCACCTGACATGGACGTGTATGAAGCAAAGGTGCAGAAAGAACTGCACCCACTGACATTCATGGACACTGCTGAGCATTTACTGACACTGAACAGTGGGTGTCAGTACAGTGAGTTGGTGGTGGCACACGTGTGTCAGCAGTGGCAACAGTGACAGTGACAGCGGTGTTGTGCTCTTTGTGTCTGTCGTAGTCTCATGGAAATAAACACAAGGCATTACATTCAGAGTGACTTATGTCTGTTGGAAACTGAACATTTATCGAAACCTAACTGGTCATCTTTTACATATTTTCAATCAATCTACAAGGGAATGTCAATTTCCTGGATGGTACAGAAATTGGACTGCTGTATTAGCAGGTACAGAGTTTAAATGATAAAGTGATTGTTTCTAGCCTCAGTGTTTCAGAAGATTATGCTAAAATAAATGATACATGGTAAAGTCTCACTAAGCCTAAAGCAAAGCACATCACTACCAGCAGCATGAAGCCTGTTTAATTCAGTCACATTCTTCTCCTGGAACATCTCTGTAGAAAAAAATAATGAACTACGGGCAAGATAAGCGGAGGTGAGTGAACTGAAGTGAGGTGAACTGAAAACTGCTTAACTGCTGGTCTCAGAGGGTTGCGATCAGTAC
>NW_010417806.1:0-2382 GCF_000710305.1 Buceros rhinoceros silvestris | reverse complement strand
TCATGTTTGAATTTGAGGAATGCCAAGTATCAGCCATATATTTGCTAAGTCTAGGGAATTCTGTACTTCCAAAGAAAAACATTGATGATAAAGGGAACATTTTATATAATTTTTGTGCTTGTGTTTAGTAGAACATTTCTGTTTTGATAATTAGAAAGTACTGACAAGATACTGAAATTTTAAGTTCAGTTCATGTTTCATGTATTACAAAGAAACTGGAAAAAATATGAGCATTCCTTCCTTTTCATTCTATTGGCTCAAGTTGCTTGTATTTTTCAGAAAGGTAGGTTTTTGCAAGACTGATATTTCAAAAGAAAATAGGGTGTTTTGATTTGACTGCTCAATGGCACATTTCAGAGCAAAAAAAACCTAATGAAATGTTGTTTCAAGAAAATTAAAAAGAGAGAGACAAATGAACCATGTACAGTAAATAATTGTTCTAGGAAAGTCAAGAAGGTCTCTAATAACTCAGTTTTACTAACTAAACTAAACACTGACAGTTTACTTTGTAGAAGACCAAGTGTTTGAAATTAAGAAGCTCCACGGATTTTCTCTGGTTGTGGGTATCCGTGGCAATGAATAGCAATAGAAGTGTATGAAGTAGTAAATGGTTTGCACAAAGTAGTCTTTTAAATTACTGCTTCGGAATTCCTACAGTTATTGTAAAATATTGACTTTCTCGCAACAATAAATTCACTTTCGGGGTTGCTTGCCACTGTCTGAATATCAATGCGATGTAAATGAAGAAGTGACACTTGGTGGCTGGTAATCTTATGGTTGCCAGTCTTTCAGTTGGTACCAACACGCAGGATCTCAATGATTTGTATGCAGTCCTAAATCACTCTATCTACTGCCTAACTGTGCAGCAGATGTATTTGACCATAGCGTCTAATAGTTTTCAGTAAGTAATTTCCCGTTGAACTGTTTACTCAAACGCTTGACTTTTTGGCTCTGCTCACTAACAAGTTCCATAGAAATGAACCGTGGAGCTACCTTGGACTTTTTTGTCTCTCTGCTTCTAATTTTAATCTTCTTCACACTAGCAGTGGACCATTAATCCTGAAAGAAAATTTATTTGGTCTCTTAAGAGACGTTGGTTCAGTGCTCTATGCCATTACTTCAGCTACGGACAGGCAAACAAAGATAGGTTCCGCTCTTTTCAAATCTGCTGTCATTCATCCTGATAAAGGACTCTGCAGCTTAGAAAAGAACATCTTTGTTTTATACAAGTGCTGGGATAAATAATGGTTTATAAATTAAAATTTCTGTTTATGCTGTGTCAGGAGGATTTTTAGAACATGCATGAAAGGGAGTACAGTAAGGAGAAATGAATGAAACTGTATTATTTTAAGAAGTAAAGACTAAGACATCCCACACTGACCGGATAAAAAAACCTTTGTGTAAACTAAAGAATAATCCTGCTGTTTTCTTTTGGTTCTTCATGTTAATTTAATATTACATTAATATTACATTCCAGGATGTGAACGTCCACAGTAGAGACCACTACATAATTTCTCATAAATAAAAATACTTCATGATTTCTTACTCTCTGCTAGCATGGTGTGGAATGAGTACTATAAGTCTGTGAGTTAATGACCAAATACTTTTGAACAAAAAGGAGCAAACTGGGAAAAAATGTAATTCTAAAAGTGGGAATTTTGCCACCATAGAAGAAGAGGGTCTGCTCTTAATAATTTAATTATATTTTCACACAGTCTCATTCTTCCTCTTCCTACTTCGGTATCTTTGCTCTACCATAGAGCTGTTAGGTCTCCTAGGTTGCCTTTGGAGTTCCTCCAAAGGAGATAGATATGCAAAGCAAAACCCTCACAACTACGTGGCTATGGAGAAGAATAAAACCAGGAATCACTGATAGAATTTTGCAGCATGTATCATTCCACTTCTTAGCATGAATCTAGGAAGAAAGTTCATATTGCAAACATAAAATAGCCTTTTTTTATCACCAACACTACTCTCTGAAGTCCTTACAAAGAGGCTATATGCCAGGAAACTGGAATGGAACAAATACTACAAAAATGCTGAACAGTGTTCTTTGTAACAACAGAGACAATGTTAGATGCCAAATAAAAGAGTTTAACAACCCACCAAAGTAATAACTATGCTTTCTATCTAGTGCCTTTGGCCATGTTCATCTCTGAGGATTAATCCCGTGAGAGATATAAAGGACAGCTAAAGCTAAAGAAAACTTTCTGTTTCATGAGAATGTTACAGGTCTTAACAGAACAGAGAAAAATGTACAGCCTTTGTATGTAAGGTAGCTAAAATGACTTAGGCAACATATTTTAAATTCCAAAGAGGATCTCTTCTAGGCCATTGTAGCAATATTTTAAAAGGATTCATTGATAATTGTCACGTATATAA
>NW_010417805.1:0-1267 GCF_000710305.1 Buceros rhinoceros silvestris | reverse complement strand
CTGCTCTTTCAGCTTCTTCACCTTCTGTGGAGAGCCCGGCTACTCTGCTGCAACAGAGGGAATTATGTTTTTGATGGCCTGGATGCAAGTTCAGTTTACTTCTTATTAGAGTTCAGGTGAGCAAAAAAGTCCGTCAGCTCCACTTCCTCATTTGTCCAATGAGAACACAAGATTACTCTATACACAAGGAAAGTTACAGAGGTAAGTCACGGTCTAGGGGTTATGGTGATAAGTTTTATCCTTGTCCACCTCACAGGGGTAATGTGTGGCTTCATCAAGATTTGTGTTCATTTGTTGCTACTTCAGAAATGTTTTTAATCAAAAAGCTCAGTGTTTTGAGAAGAGCTTTTTGGGTTTCAGTCTTTAAAGGCTACAGGATCATGACCCAAAATGCCTATGCATAGCTTAAAAAATGTACTCCTTCTCCCAGCTGCTACCTAGTATAGGAAGTGACTGACCCCACAGAATGCATCTCCTTCTCAAAAAGTACATTAAATCTTTTAAATTTGTATTGTATGTTTTTCTTTACTCCTAAATTTAACAAGCAATTTTATTATATTCAGGTATTTCTACATGGCACCTACTTCAAAACAGCTAAGCCATGAAGTTGATTACTCCAAGGAGATTTCGACTGCTGACCTCCACTAAGAGGGCACAATCAAGAACACTGTGATTGATGTCAGAGCTTCTCGACCCATTTCCTTCTGGGTTAGCAGCAAGACACACTGCATGGGTATGTCCCAGCTAAGTAGGAGGTGTAAGAATTTCACCTTTGAAACAGAAATGTCGCTGTGAAACTGCTAACGACCCGTGTCATGGTGGATTGTGAGGAGCAAATCCAGTGAATTTGCTGGATTTCCATGCGCATCCTGGTACCCAGGGCTGCTGCAGTTCCTCGCTGGAGCACAACTGATGTCCTTTGCTGGTGTTTGTTCTCAGTGCTGTCAAACAGGACGTACATGGAAGCTTGTCAGAATGTCTTGACAGACTCTCCCGGGTAACCAAGCGCTGTCCTGTCAGACGCCCTGTTGGTAAGAGTCCAAAAGGTGTCGGCCTCATCTCTACGTTATAAATAGCAACACGAAATCTCCCTGCTGCCTTGCGGGGCGCCGTGGCAAGCCACCGCGTGTGCCCAGGCCAGCACGTCGGAGGCCAGCAGGGTTACGTCGAGGCGTGTCGACCCCGTTAGCAGTCGATGCCACCGCCGGGCTCCCACGCCCCAGCGCTGCGATCCGCGTGGAAGAGGTCACCCACGCCGGCCAGGAGG
>NW_010417804.1:22042-37842 GCF_000710305.1 Buceros rhinoceros silvestris | reverse complement strand
CTTGCCTTGGGGCGGGCATACGTTTTTCTGTAGGTTGTGAGCATCCTTTATCGCTGCAGTGATCGCTGAACTTTGTTATCCTGTTAATGACAGGCTTTGTTAGAGCAGGTATTACGGATGTGTAGCCATCATGCTGTCTCTTCATACCTCCCAGCAGCCTTTCCAGGGTTGAAGTATGGCTTTGGGTACAGAGTTCCTTAGTCAGCTTCCTTGTAACATGCAGCTGAAAATGTGGCGTAGTGAAAGCATATGTGAATGTGGTGATAGATGTCTGGTAAGCTAAAAGAGGTGGGACTCAAACAAGTCTTAATAGTACAATGAAATATGAGATATTTAAAAGTAATCATTCATCATTGCAAGCAGGAGTATTCAGAACAGTTCAGGGGTGCTCATGGACTTCAGCCTGGGAAAGCTTGTGAACATTGGATAGAAGTGCATTGATTTAGCTTTATACTTCAGTATACTTTAATGATAGTGATTTGATAACAATGGTTTCTTGCAAGTAAGAAATTTTGCTTTTCACTTTCCCCCCCCATACCTTCCAAAGTGCAGCTTAGAAGAGCTTTGTAGAACAGATGAGTTCTGAGGCCTGACCTGAGAGAGAAGAGGGTTGAGGTTTGCCTGACTTTGTTTTCAGCATGAGTTCCTGGGGCTGCTTTTCCTAGATCTCTCTTGGTTATTTCTGTTCTTTTTTTTTTGGCTACTTCTTTCAGTCAAGCCTGAATTAGAATATTAAACTAATTGACTGTTTTGCTGAACTGATAGATCCTAGCCTAAGAAAACCACTTAAGCCTTTCAAAAATTTGGTTAATGGTTTTGCTGAAGTTCATTGAAAGTATCTTCTCATTAGTGCTGCAATATTTGGGATGAATATTGCAGGTTCTGAGGGCCAATATGATATGGCTTTGTAACTTCTTACTTTGGAAAACAGATTCCTATTCTGAAAACTGTTAAAGGCAGCTATTATCACAGGTTTTTTGAGTGCTTCCTTGACTTCTACTGAACTAGCAGTGCAAGGCAACTTCATTTACATCACCATGTATATTCCACTATTGATTGATTTTTGTATGTAAAATTTCTTAAACAGGTGCTATGTTCTAGTGTGTTCAGTTTGGAACAAGTCGTTGGTTTTAGCCAAACTACATTAGCCTGTAACCTGAGTCAACTTGGTTGCTGTGACCAAACTTCAGGTAACTTTTAGCCCATATGTCCAAAAACATAACATGTTTGAAGAGATGTCAGCTAAATGCATCTTAATTTACAGAGGGCTGTGATATCCAGAACAGAGAACAACAGCAATCACTATCTAATAAATATGCGTCCAAACTGCGTACAGAGATGCTAAGACTTGTAGGTAACTTCATCTGTGAAAATTTAAGATATTTTTCCATTGATCTTTTTCTGCTTTATCTTATAAAGTCAAAATTTGTAAGCTATCTGGAATAAAATTTAAATTTTATCATAATCAAATTTAAATTGATAATGTTCCTTTTATCATCTGTTAAGTATCTTCTGTGAATGCTGCCACCAGGTGGTGTCATAAGATTTGAGATGTTAGCTGACTCAAGCCAATTGTAGGAAAATAAAAGTACACTATGCAGTACAAATAACTTCTTTGTTTTTATTAAAATGTTTGTTGTATTTGTAGTGTAAGGAATTTTTCTCATCTAGTCCTAGACTATTTTACTTTTTGATCCCGATTTGATGAAGCCACAAATATTCAGCTCCGGGACGAACTGCATTACAGAGATGTCAGAATTGAGACACACCCATGTATTTCTATTCTCTAGTCATTAATGATGGCTGTCTTACGGTTTGGGATCTTTAACTTGAATTTACTTGGCACCGAAGCTCCATATACTGAAGAGTGACATGACTGCCTTGGTTTGAGTGCCTCGAATCACTTTATAGTGATTCCTCATACCCTGTTGAGACTGTATAAATAGAAAAAGCCCAGTCGCTGACTGAATGCTCTCCTACATGCACTGTTGTGTCTACATAGATCTTTCTTCCTCTGGGATTCTGAGTCCTTTTGCCAAGGCCAGGTACCTGCTTCTGTGGAACTGTAATAGATAGGATGTGTAGAGTAGTCTGTCTTGATTTGGCTTCTGAGTCCCTGTTCTTAACTTCTAATTGGCTAAAGAGACATAGTGTGCATACCTGTGAAGGAAAAGAAAATACCGCTAAATGTTAAAGAAGTCAGTGTAAAATTGTGTTATAAGAATTGATGAGGATCTGTTTTCTGAAGACCTTTTATAAAGTGACTCAAGGTTGTCGGAATAAATGATGTGAATTCTTTTGTAAGTCACAGAAATGCCTAAATCAGTTGTCCCACTTCCTGTGGATCACCGTGTTGCTTCTTAATAACACTTTTTCTCAGTCATTATCAGTTATGTTTTGGGCTGTGATGGTAGTAGGGGTACAAAGACAATCCCCTCTCCAGAGGGTGCTAATAGGGGTCTTAGCTGTAGTACTATGTCCAGTTTTGGACATTTCTTTTAGGTGTGTGAGCAATTTGGAAAGAAGAGTGACAAATTTAATAGGCTAGGAAATGTGATGTTTGAGGAAAACATCTGAAGAAAAAGAGTTGCCTATGTCTAAAAATGAACTGGGAGTAGAGGGGAAAACCAGAAACTTTCAGGTGTGTGGATTCATTGCTAACATACAGCAATGATGCTGAACTGCTCTCCATTCCAATTAGGACAGTGTGTAAAAAGCCGTCATAAGTAAGATAGCTGTAATACATTTACTTTTACTATGGAGGAATTATCATCTCAGTTTACATCAAGGAAAACTTAGTTTGGATATTAGGGAATTACTAACATTGCTTATATATAGGCAGTTAGGAAGATGCAGTTTGTGACTTAAGGTATATATATTATTCTGGTCTGTATCCTCTTCTTAGATTTACTTGAAATAAAAATAGACATCAATGAAAACTCTTGTGTTCCTGCCAGGTGTTCTTGCGCCTGTGCTGGTCTCTATAAGGTATTTCTCTATAGTCTCCTTATCTCCAGTATATCTTCCCTGTATATTTTAAGAAACCAGTCTTACTCATGAGATAGCAAGCAAACACACTCTGCTAGATGTGTTTGTGGCTAGTTAGTGGAATCAACTTCATTGCTTTTAACAGGAACTTAAAAAACTTTGAAATAATTCTTCTCTTCTTCTGGCTCAATGTCAAAACAGCTGAGCACTTGGCCACCCAGTTATAACATCTGCTGTGCAGTGGTGCTGCATCAGTGATGAGGGGTCTAGAGTACCCTCAGTCTGTCATGAGGATGAAGTTAAACCTTGGAAAGCAGGGAGAAGTGTTCCTTAAAAGTCTTGTGTCTGGTGCAAGTATTTTAATTACTGGGCTCTAATATAGTTATCTCCTTTGCCATGCTAAAAAAACCCCTGTGACTACAAAGTTATTTGTACAGCATGTGGTAGTGTGCTAGAGGAGAATAATGCTGTTAGCCGTAACTTAATTTCAGTAAGTCCTTAAGTTTCTATCTGTTGATGGGGTTAGGCCACACAGATCAGCATCTCAGAAGTTTCAAGTGCCTTCCACATGTGCCCAGAACTAATGTTAAGATAACCAGTAAATTTAGAAGTCTAGCAAAGGGATGCGAACACTAAAACAAAAGGAACGACATCCCTGTGAGAAGCCGAGAAATGCGTTGCTGCAGAGCTTCTAGACTCCTGTTCTTGCCAAGTGTAGAGTTTCCACGGCTGTCTGTAGGGACATGCAGCATTTAGGCAGGCCTTGGGACAGGCCAGTGCTGCTGATCTCTTTGAGGCTCCTGAGGATTTCTAGGCAGCTGGAATGCTGAGCTGCCTGCCCCACTCCATGGCACTTGTGGCTTTATATAGTCAGAGTATTCAAGCCACTGATCTGTAGCAGATTTAACCTTGATGTACACATTTAATGTATGTTATCCGGTAAGGTTGAATAACTGTGGACAAATGGATGTTGTAGCAGGAAGTACTCTAATGCCTTATTTTCTTTGTAGACTATTTTTATGTGTCAGAAGTGTTCTCCAAGATCTTTGTAGCAGACTTACTTAAGTTAATTACAACTGGGTGGTTTTCCAAGCTCTGGGCAGGTGCAGGCTATGGGCAAGTTGCGTTTACATCATGTAGTTGTAAAATGCATCCCTGCCCTTTAAAATAAATAAAAAATCACCGACTGAAGTTACATTCCCTCAAACCAGAAAATTGTTGTTACATTTTGCTGTTGACATGTGCTTCTCTTTCGTATGGTGGCGGAGGCTTTTTGACAAAACCAAATCCTTGCTTGCAGTTTGCTCATTTTTCAGAGTAGCTCATTTTCCTGTTAATGTCCCATAAGCAGTAATTTCCTGTGCTATGCAGCAGTTGGTTTCAAAAGCACAAACTTAAAGCTGATAAAAGCTTGAAGGTTGTTCGATGTTTGAAGTGTGAGATTTATTTTTGTTGAGAATTCAAATACGCCTGCATTTATGTAGAGAAAGCTCTGTTTCTGAAGTTTCTTGGTGTGAAAGTTTTGTGATTAAACAGACCAGTGGATGATGAGGTGAAACACCGTTGCTGACTGCATGGCTCAAAAGCTGTCTGATTCTTGTTACTGTTGCATAGTGAGTGAGAGAATACCTTGAATTTATAATGCTTTTCAAAGTACTTCATGAAAGTTATTTTACACTGAAATTGAAGTACTTGGTTAAAGTGAGCCATGGGATTTATAGCAGGATTTGGGAGACAACAAAGGATGAAGGGAAGTGTTTTTTCTCTGTGTAGACAGTAAGTCAAGAGATCATCTCGAAATAGAATATGGGTCTGGCTTCTCCCAGTCTCTGTAGCATCTACTGAATCTCTTTACTTCTGAGTCCTTGCCTCTAAGGGCTTCTCTCTGTGGAGGTGAAGTTTCACTTTTCATAGGGACATCCAATAGCATTTGAATTCCATTTGTATTTTTAGTACTCTGTCCTAAGTAATGCCCAGTTGATTGGGCAGTTAGCCTAAAACTCTTCCTGTAATCGTGTATGGTTACTGTATGTTTTAATTAGCCAAAACAGGTGTATTGTTAGCTCTGCTCGTGAAAGCTTTTAATGTTATGTGCCAACCAATGTCAGCAAATCACCATACTTTACTGGCCTGCTTTTATTGATTTAAGTCCCATGCTGCTGTTTCACCCTTGTGCGGAATGAATTCTGAAAATACTTGAGTAATCTTGAAGAAGATCCTGAACACACGTAGGGTGTTACTCTGCTCAGCTACAAAGTAGTGCTAGTGAAGGATGTTGGGGGAGTACAGAATATTTCAATGTGAAAGGAAGTATCTGAAATTGGTGCAAGGATTATCACCCTTGTTTTTCGGGAGTTACTTCATACTAATCATGTTAAAACAGCTCTCCTATATTGGGTAGGCATCCAAACCTTTGTCACTTGTGTATAGTCGTAAATAATTATCTTAGAT
Source organism: Buceros rhinoceros silvestris (assembly GCF_000710305.1). NCBI lineage: Eukaryota > Metazoa > Chordata > Aves > Bucerotiformes > Bucerotidae > Buceros > Buceros rhinoceros. The sequence continues at coordinate 32,403 of NW_010417804.1, read as the reverse complement.
TTGTTGTAGCTTCACAGATTTGTGTATAATCACTATGTTGATGATGCGCTCCTATACTCGTCTAATAACCTACTGGAAAATCATGAGGCTGAAATACGTCATTTTCTGTCTCTACTCATATTAACTTAAACTTTCCTTAAGTGCTCAGATGAAGCGTTTTTAAAAACAAGTTACACTCTATAGAGGTGATTTAAAATAATTTCTTCCAAAACTTTGTATTTCTGTGTTCTGACCTTCCATGAAGGCTAGTACTTTTGTGTGAACATCATATGAATTTGTGTGCATGCTCTATATGACTTAGGCTGGTGCAAAGTTCTGAACGGTTTTGTACCTCTGTTGGGGGTGAATTGAGTACATCAGGTGCCCCTGTGATGAAGCTAGAGAATGCATATTTAAACATTACCAGCTATTTCAGTGTGATCAAGAATGGCACCTTAGGAGAGTAGTTAGGGAACATAAGATGATGATTGAATTTCCTGTTGTGTTTTAAGTGTGTTTTGATATGACTGTGCATTTTTTTAGGGAGGAAATTGCTTCCTCTGTTACCTGAAGGTTATTGCAACTCTTAGTTCCTTCCCCTTTAAGCTAAATGTATGCTGGTGCATAATTAACTGTAAATGAACATGCAAATCAGGAGGAAAACAGTTACTTGCTAAAGAACCACATTTTGGAATTAGAGTGGATATGGCTTCATTTGCTTTTTTTGTTGTTGTTTACAGTAGGACAGTACCAATGAATGTCAGAGCTACTTTAACTCTATGTAATCTTGATGTGATAAAAATCCAGTTCTTGCCCTTTGCTCGCAGCTTCTAGTTAGTACCAGATTTGGAGGGTTTGATGCCCCTTCTACAGAAGGTGGATGGTAAGTAATTAGAATTAAGGGTAGCTGTGGAGATGAGCTGTTGATGAAGGCTCTTGTAGGTTGAGTTTGCTGGTATTAGCCAAGTTATCTCTGAAGTTGACTAATGTAGGATAGCAAAGCTTGGAAGGATTTGACTTTTTGTATGGAGGTATAAAAATGCCTAGTAGTGAAAAGATACGTTTCTTTCCAGTTTAGGGCTAGGAACTGCCTCTGCCAAGTCAATAAAAAATTACTATAATGCTTGATCGTTCTGCATTTTAGTGACTTTCAAGAGAAAGAAAAGGGCAAAGATTATACCCTGTCACTTTGCAGACATGTCCATCTTTGTGTTATAACCTAGACTGCTATGTACCTCTCTTAATTGCTCTCCTTATGAATACATTATGATAAACATTATGATAAAATATATATGGCATTTAATCTGATCTGCTGCTGCTTTCATCTGTGTACATGCAATTCGTAAGAGGATCAGTGTTGAGAAGTGTAATATTCTGGTGAAAAGTCCTGAATAATCTTGTACTGTTGGGAATAATTAATGAAAATCAGTAGCTTTTATTAATGATTCAAATACTTAAGATGTCTATGTAGAGCATAGTGTTACAGAATGTATCTTAAAATGCTGTCTCTGGAGTATTCTAGTGCATGCATATAAGTAGTTCTTATGAAGGTTAATGAGAAAAACACTGAATTTAAATCAGTTTAGGATTGGTGATTGGTTAAATCACTTCATGGTGAATAAATGGACTGATAAACCTTGAAGACTACAGTTTTTGATGTCACGAATGGCCTTCGTTTTATTTTCCTAGGGCCTTAAATGTCTTATATGAGCTGCCCTGTGTACCAAAATAAAGATCTGAGTTTGCCCTGCTTGGCTTCCTCAATTCCTTATCTTCCTCTCATCATCCTAATTGAAAAGTGTTTTGTTAATCTGATTGGAATAAATTTTGACAAATTCGTTAATCTGATTTGAGGTAAGATTCCTACAGGTCTTTGCTGGTAGAGTGAGTGCCATGTCTTGGAGTACAAGGGACAAAATGAAAAAAAGTGAAAGCTTGTTTTGATTATAGCTGTTTTACATGACCATTCAAGACTACCTTATCTTTTTTTTTTGAAGGATATTTACTATGTACAAGAGGTATGTATTCTTGTAAACTCAGCACAAGTGTTGTCATGAATAGTAACTTAATTTTGATAGGAGGGGAAAAAAGTAATCCTGAATGTTGTTCTTTTAAAATTATTTTTATTTGCAGATAAAGGATAAGATCTTTCCAGAGTAATAAGCATGGTTCGAGAACGAAAATGCATATTATGTCACATTGTGTACAACTCGAAAAAGGTAAATAATTAATGCTCTACATCTATTGATAGGTACTAATATGACAATGCTAATATGAAATGTGTGTAAGAAATGCTTCCATTTAAAAACCGTGCGAAGTATGAGGGTTTTTCCCTCTACCAGGAATATATTGATCTAGGTCTGTCACAAACCAAGTAATATAATTGCATCTGCTTTAGAGTATCTTTCTTGAAATGAGCTATGTACTATGCTTGACTGTGAATGTTAGAAATATTGAGGTCTTCTGAGTTTTTTGTACTGTTATATAATGACACCAAAGTGAAAGCACTCAAACTCATTTAGCTATAAATTGTGATATGAATATCGTAATACACAATTTTTTATTCCTTTTGGGAGGTCTGTGTTTCTGTGTGGAAGGAGAATGTGCAATTATGCAGCACAGCATGTGTTTTCATTAATGTATCCATTTGGTGCGCATCTTGTGTACTGCATATCGTGAGAAGCTTGCACTGGAACTGAGTTTTTCTTAATGGACCTTCACATATTGCTTGGCAACAGGGCACATGGATATCTTGCAAATGGCAACGTGTTAATTCATGCAGCTCCAAGACTGAAGATGTTGCTTTCCCTTTGCTGATGGGATTTCAGTGACTAAAAAGGATAGTGGTTAGTTCTTTAAAGATTTCCAAACACTTTGCCTCAAACAACAAGAGAAGATAAAATCTTCGGAACTGCTTCCCTTTGATGAATTAAGAACATTTTTTCTCTTCCAGCAGCTCTCTTTCCATAGCAATTAATTGTAACAGTACTGCAGTTCATGGATCGAGGGTGCTGTAAACAACAAACAGACATGTTAAATACATCTCAGTTTCTGAAGTGCATCTAGCAGAGTAAAATAGTATGTAATGATGAAATTACAGCTGTGTTGTAATACAAATACAGAGAGATGGCTCAGATTGCACAGGAAAACAGTGTTTTAAGTACTGTGATTCTGGAAAGTGATATCAATGAGACCAATAATAAAAAAATGATAATCAACACTAAGGTGTCAAAATTGGTCTAATAAGCTTTGCCGCATGCACTTCTGTTTGTCTTTCTCCTGGAATTCCACTCCCCTTCTGTTGAATTCTAATGACTCCTGTATGTCCTTCCTCAGGAAAGGTAACATTATATGACTTCCTGACAGTGTGACTACTTGTGCTTTCATGGTCATAGAAATGGGAATGGCAACTGCTACAGCCCTACAGGAGTAGAGTACACCTTCCTGCAAGGCAGGAGAGTTCTCATTTTCAAATATGATGCACTGGTTTCTTTTGACCAATGTTACTTTTTTCTCCATATTGAAGGAGATGGAAGAACACATGAGAAGCATGCTTCATCACAGAGAACTTGAAAACCTGAAGGGAAGGTATGAGAACAATCTTGCATCCTTCCTCCCTATGCATTTTGCATGTCGCTATCTGGAAGAACTCCTGTCCTATTTCCCATACAAGCTGAATTGCAGTTTGTTTTTATGCATAACTTAGTTGCATGCCTTATGATAAAGATGAAGCTGGCAATGAACATATTCTCTTTACGACAGAAACTCAGGAGGCAAACGATGTGGAATAAAGCTTTCCTGTATTTCTTGGACTGCAGTGAAATAAAATTAAAGACCATGGTTTTTGGGACTTGACGAGTTTCATGCTTGGTTTCTTGGAAGCACTAGGATTCTGCTTTTGGCAGAACACTAGTGTTTTCTTTTTTAAAATATTTTTTAGAAGTTTTCAGTCATATAGAAAGAACTGTTGACCTTTTAAACCACTGTGAGAAGACTGAGACCTTGGATGTAAAGTCTGTATCTGCCTGAGTGACTGCCTTGTTCTCTGCCACCCTGGTCCAGTTGTTTAGTTAAGGGACCTAACCGTGGTGAATGGTGTCTTCTTTCTGGTTTCCTTGGTTTTATTTGCAACCTTTGGAAAGCTGAGGAAGCAGATAAGGGGTATTCATTATCATCTTGATGATAAGGAATCATGTTGTAACCAGTGTTAATTTCAGATGTATGGGTTTTGAGATAGCCAGAAAGATCAGATAGCCTGCACTTATGTATTTGATCTACAGACTAATTTTTAATCATCTTGCAGCACAAACTTTATATGGAAATGGCAAAACTCTTTTAAACAGCTTTTAAAGGACTAGGCAGTGATCCTCTTTCAGCTCTTCGAGGTGTGGGAGATCCATTTTGTCAGGACATCTGTCTTGTATTCAGGGAAGAAAAAATTGTAGACTACTGTTCATGTGCTAGCTTTTTGTTCACGTAGCTTTTATTCTGTTGTTTTGTGTAAGGTGAGAGCAGCTGTTAGGGTTCCAGGCCCCTTATTTGAAGAGTTAACTGTTGAAGAAAGGCTGAATGAAATTAAGACTCTGATCTACACTATGATAGATACTAGCCAGTGAATTCTAGAAAAACTCTTAAACTGTTTTATAATGTTTCAAAACTGGAGGAAGTTAAACTTATTTCTTTTTGATAACATTTTATATGCAAAGCATATGTATAGCTACAGAAAAGTGTCCCCCTTTGGAATACAAGATTGTATTGCATACGTGCCACAGACGTTTCGATTAGCCAGCTGTGTAGTAATTCATCCCATTGTTCTGTATATTTGCTGAGTATTGCCTTAACTTGTCTAAATCAGCACCATAAAATGGTTTTAGGTTAAGACTTCCAAAAAATCTGTAGCATATGTGCATGCCTGTTTACAGGTGAATACGCCTGTGTGAAGTGTGCAAAATGAAGTACACCCCTCTCTGACAAATACAGACTAAATCTGTAAGCTACAGACTTTGTAAATGAAATTTATCCCAATGTTTCATCTGAAATTAGTTAGGCTGCAACATGCAAAATAACTAAATATAAAACGTGTAATTTGTATCAATTAGTCTATATAAAATAAAACCCTGTCTAGCTGCGCTTGAGTGGCTGCATTGATTAAATAACTATGTTAGTAGGAAAACCAGAGATTTCCGGGATAAATAAAATGCTGACACTCCATTAACCACTCTGTTAAGGATGTTGGCTTAGTAACTCAAGTGAAGGTGCATCTTTTGATCTTTTTCTCATTTTATTTTTAACTTTACTCAAAAAAGCCCCCAGGGATTCCTGTTTGTCTTTATCTTTTATGGATCCCATTTTTTTGACTCCAGTCATGAACTGTGTGTTGGTATTATAATGCTTCTGTTACAAGACTTGGTCTCGAGCATGCTGTGGGAATACGCAGATCTGCTTTTATGAAATAAATGGCAGAATTAGAGAAAGTATTGTGGAGGCAGACAGTGAGTACTAACTTGGTCCTGCTGAGTTATTTGCAGTGGACTATGCTCTCATTAATTTTTTTTCTGACTTTTTTAAACTGGTGAACAGATTTTTCCGTGTTTAGGTTTGTTACTAACAACATATTTCATTAACAGTGGAGTATTGAAAGGTATTTTTAGAAATCTGAATTTCTTAAAAAAAAAAAAGTAACCTTAATCCAGTATTCACTGAAACATGAGTAAAGCCATTTGTTTGGCACAGCTGTCAACTTCCAGCTGAAATAATTTCTGTATTTTTTTAAGATAAGTCCTTTAAAGCAGAAAGCAAACCTCACGCACACTTGAACCAAATAAAGTGCAGTGAACTGAAGATACCCTCCTGTCACTTGCTGTGCTCTGGAGTCTTTGAATTCCAGGCGGCAGTCTCAGCTGTCCCAGTTTAGGTTATGTTGTATCAGGATTGGCTGTAGCCATGTACTGCCTCCTCCCTTTTCTAAATTTCACTGGGGGAAGGCTCAAGACAAGGATTAAATGTGGAAGCTGTCACCAGGCTTCCCCAGTGCAGCTGGCACCATGGATGGACTTCAGAGCAGCTCGTGCTAGCTCTGTAAGCCCTCCACTCTGCCTCCTCACTCACTATGTTTCCTCTGAAAAGATTCTGAGTACAACAATTCAAGAAGAATTCCTCCTTCCAATCAATGCAGCTTTACTACCATGCCTTTTACCTCTTGATTGTTGGAAAAAAATCTTTTAAAAACTGACCATCAAAAAACTAGACCGTGAAAGAAAAAGATAATTCAAGTAATTTAATATACTGAGCAAAACCTAGTTGCCTTGAACTCAAAGCACATTCAGAGGAAACAAAGTAAGACCAGAGATACCTGCCATGCCTGTTGGCAGAGTTGAAAGTCCACCCTCTGCCTCTCTTCCTAGGGACAGCAGCCATGAATGCCGGGTGTGCAGGGTGACACTGGTGGGTTTGTCAGCATATGCCAAGCACATCTCCAGCCAGCTGCACAAAGATAATGTTGATGTCCATGACAGAAAAGAGGAAGAGAAAGAAGAGGCAGAAGAAGAATACCTTGACAAAGAACTCATTCAACTAATCAAGCAAAGGAAGGAACGGAACCGGTGAGTTTTTATTCTCCTGTGTCCTCAAATTGCTTTTAGCACAGTTAGGATACACTCCTAAGGCTTAGGTGCTCATGAAATGTAAACTGCCTGTAGCCAGTGTACTTGTTATAAGAACAATCCAAGAGACCTGTGTGGATATTGTAGCTTCTACATTATTGTTCTGTTGATCTACTCCTGGTAAGGAATTACAGCTATTCTCCATTGTGGATAAAAACAGTCCTCAGCATGGAATCCTGTGTTTTGAGAGCACTAATGTTTTTATTTTAATATTTGATACCTATTTAACTGCATAGGTATCAGTGTGATAATAAGTGTGACAGTTGTTTCAGATAGGGGGTGTCTATAGGAACCTGGCCTTTAACTGTTGCCGAATATGCTTTGTTGTAAAACTTTAATCTGTCTATTTTTAAAATGACTTGGATTGCTCTGTCACACTGAAATCCCACAATCCGTGAATGAAATTTCTTACCTGTTTTATCTTTCTGCTTACCATCAGCTAAACATAATTCCAGTGGTCACTGTGAAATAGAAGGCTGCAGAGACTAATAAGTATTGTCTTTTATCTTCCATTTGACTCTGCAATTACGCATTGCTAATATGATGTTCCAGTTGGGAATATATTGTTTGAATAGATTTATGGCATGGCAGTGGTTTTAAAGGGGCATATGATTCTTGAAAGAAGCTCTTGATTGCTGTGGCTAGAAATGTCAATTAGCATCTCCAAGTGCACAAATCTGTGGACATTATTTGGTTTTGACCCCATTCTGTCGTACTAGGGTGTCCCTGTACTGCATGATGGTTACATTTTCATATTGATCAATATAGTTAGCAACAGTGTAATTTCTCCCGTGTTTATGGTAAAGGTGTAATGCTGTCAGTACAGTGGTATTATGAGGCAACTAAAATCTTAGAAAATCTCTCCCTGCTGGATGCCAGTTTGAAGGGGAGAAAAAAGAAAGTACATGGACTAAGTTACTAATACAGCAAAATTGTTTCCATTAGATCATAATCTAGTTGAGTCAGCTCGTAGAATTTACAGTATCACTTAGTGTTTCTTTGAATTTTTGTCTTACAGTTCACGTTGTCTTACGCAGTAGGCCATTCCCGTTAGAGAGTAATTATTTGTGCATCTTTTAGCAAAACTGGAATATGTTGAGAAGTTAAAGGATGGTATAATATGAATTTTTAGTTTACTCAAATCAGTTGGTTTTGAGTAGTGGTGTGAAAGTTTCCTGTCTTGCTTGTCCAGGGATCTAGAATGAATGTGTTCCTGTAATGTCAGAAAGAAGTATTTCTGTAATCAGTTTTTGGAAAAACTTTTAATGAAAACTCATTTGGTAGAATTCATACGTAGAACATTTAGACTGCTGACCCTGGGAATAGCTGTTGGTGTTAAGGCAGCATTTATCTTTAAATGTACATGTGATAATATACCACGTGTTCATGGTAAGTTGCCAAGCACAAGTACTATCCAAAGGGCAGCAGAGAGTCCTTCTGGGAGGCTTATACAGACTCAGCATTGCATGCTGTGGACCGTGAGTCTGTTGGCTAAAACAAGACAGAATGGTTTTGTGTCTGAAGTACAACTTCTGTGGATGTTTTACATCTGTGTTTTAACCTCAGTTTTATAAACTGAGACATGATCTCAATTGTTTTCTCCAGCAAGTAGAATAACTGCTTTCCTCAGCCTAATTTTCCTTCTATTTTATATCAGTTCTAATGAACACCAATGGAATGGTCTTCAGAAAAAATAATTATCGCCTTACTAATGAATTCTTTGTCTATCAGATTACAAAGATTATACAACAGAAAGAAGCTTTCTTTTTGTTTGTTTATTATTAGTCCCTTAACTAGTAAGTAGAAAGGACTGTTATCTTCTGAGTTAAACAGAAGTATTTAAGAATTAGTCTCTTGAACTGTCCCTGCACCTATTCAGTTGTCCTTACAAGAGCAGTTTTGAAATACCATGTTTAAGTAAAGGTACAACATTAGTTTTGGTACCCTATAGAAGCCTGTAAAGCAGCTAAATAAGTTATCTCTTTTTTTTTTTTTTAAATAAAAAACCCCAGTGTTTTCTTCCCTGTGCAAATAAAATGCATGAATCTTGTGTGCTCTTGGATTTCAGTGGAATGGCATCAGAATTTAGGTTTTTTTCTCAATTGTTTTGTAGGCAACCTGAACCAAGCTGTGCAAACCAAGAATTAGAATGTGATGATAGGAGATCACAGAGAAGGCGAGAAGAAAGAGCAGCTTATAAAGAAAGAGAAGCTTATGATCAGTCATTGTGGCATCACCATAATGCATCACAAAGGGACTGGAAGTGGGAAAAGGATGATTATATTAGTCCTAGACAAGGCAAATTTTCACACTCTCAGAGGAACCTTAATATAAACAGGCATTCAGGTGGCCCAAGGGGACACTCTGGGTGGCATCAAAATGTTTCAGGAAGCTCTTCAAATTGGCATAACTATGGGAATTCTGGAAACGTTTGGCATCCAAGTGGGCGGGGAGGAGGAACATCAAATTGGCATCACACTGCCAGGGAGAGAAATTCTACTTGGCACCCAGAAGGAACAGGTCATTTTTCTAGCTGGAATTCCAAGAGTTATGGAGGAAGCTGGAAATCTAGTCCTCATGGTCCAAGTGTCTGGAATTTTGGAAGTTCAGGAGATACGTATTCAGTAGAGCCAATTAAATATAATAAGGAAAGGTACACATGGCAGCGGCATGAGAAGGGCGTCGACGTACTGCCATACAGAGATCGAAAAAATAGGAGTGACTTGCTCAATTTTACTAGTGATAAACTTCCTTCCGAGGGGGCATTTAATTTTGGTACTTCAAAGCAACCAGAAAGCAAAACTTCAAGAGCCAGTGGAAAAAACGGCAGTCCTTCCAGAGATAAAATGCGCCGCTGGACTCCTTACCCATCCCAGAAAGCTGCGGAGCAGCAACCATGGTCCGAAGATAGTGTTTCTAAAACTCCAGATAAAATGGATTCTCTATTTATGCCTCTTAATGATTCATCAAGAAAAGAAAAAACTTGTGAAGCCAATGTTAGCCTTTCAAAACTTAAAAACCAGGAAGCATCTTCCCCTTCTAATGTAACCTCAGATCACCTTGATGCTTGCAAGGTAATGAAGGACTGTTCCAATAGTGAAAAGCCTGACAGAGGTGATGGCCGAAGTAATGGGATGCCATCACTGAAATCCCCTCTTCTGAATCTTACAGATACGAAGTTATCTTCCCCAAAGCAAGACACAAAGGCTCTCTTTAAAAATGTCAAGCTTCTGTTATCCTCAGCTAGTGGCAGAGAGCAGAATCATTTGAATGCTCTTTGTTTGGAAACAAACAGTTTCTCCTCTTACTCATTGAAGCTGCGTGGTGCATGTGTTGGTAACTTACAAGACAACAAAGATGTGTTTGATAGGCATCTTGTTAATGATGACTTAAGTGAAGCAGAACAAAACCCTGAATATGCTCAGTCCAACTATTCCTTGCAAAATGCTCCCTTAAGCTCTCGCAAGGTTACAAATGACCAGAATAGGGAAGAAAATGGGAAAACGTTGCCAAAGAATGTGTTCAAACTAGATTCGTTAGAAGATGTGAGTGATGAGGATTTAATGGGAAGTGAGAAGTCAGAAGCAAGAGTTGAAAAGCTGGGTTCTACTGTTAGTTCTTGTTTGCCCTGTGATACTCCAGAAGATAAACCTGCCAACTCTGAAAAGGAAGATGGTGAAATGCCAACTGCTTCAATTACTGCTTCTGCTGATCTGAAAG
>NW_010417804.1:0-21943 GCF_000710305.1 Buceros rhinoceros silvestris | reverse complement strand
AAAGAGTGTATGTTTCAGATGGAATCCACAGTTTCTCCATCAAGTGGTCAGGACCATTTGCATGAGGATTTGAAAATCTCTTCACAGGATGGAGAAGGGGATGAAGAGCATGTCAAGTCACATGCTCACTTTGAAATGGAAGGTTTTGAAAATCCTTCAGATCATGAGCTGCAAAAAGGAGGAAGCCAGTCACTAGGTCTCCTTCTTCCTGATTTAAGCAAACTTGGCCTCCCTGCCTCTCTGCAAAGAGACCTGACAAGACACATTAGTTTGAAGAGCAAAGTTGGGACACATCTTCCAGAGCCAAATCTCAATAACGCACGGCGCATTCGGAACGTGAGCGGCCATCGGAGAAGTGAGACTGAGAAGGAGTCAGGGCTTAAACCCACTCTCAGGCAGATTCTTAGTGCTTCCCGGCGAAATGTAAACTGGGATCAAGTTATCCAGCAGGTAACGAAGAAGAAACAGGAACTTGGCAAAGGTTTACCAAGGTTGGTAGCTTTCAGATCTGACCATGCCTCTCTGTGTTCGTGTTGAGGGGCGAGGGTTGTTTTTCTGCGAGTCTGAATTGAATTCTAGAATCCTAAAACTAAGACTTCAGAATGAGGCTCTCTCTACCACAATCTTTTCCATATATAAATAATTCAGAGTTTTTGTGATTGCTTGCTGCTGTAGGTGTCTATCCATAGATAAGTAACAATAGGCTGCTGCTCAGAAAAGATTCTGATCAGTTCTTAATCGCTTTATCTGAATATGCACACCAGCAATATATTTGCTTTTCAAGTTCCAGTAAGTGGAAGAATGTAAAAATACAATTAGGATGTGAACAATGCTGTGACGGTTGCTTATTTCTTCATTTATTCAGGACTACAAGAAATGCTTGCCTTGCTGCAGGCAGAGTAAATGCTCCCTCTCCACGTGTTAATCTTTTAATCTGATATGCAGTTGGGTTTTGTATTTAGAGGAAGCAATTATATAATACTTTACTTCTGAAACTTTCTTTAAACCTTGAAAAGATGTTGATTTACTTATTCCAGTCTTCGTTTGGAACAATTATAACACGTGGAAACCATGCTGTCAGTTCTAATTTTGTGATACAGACAAGATGGTCCAGATGGAAGAGACAGAAAGCACAGAATACCAGTGTAATGAGTTTCCAAATCGTTTAAAGCAGTATGTGCATTTGGGGAAGGGGGAGGATTTTTTCTAGATTCAGCTGGCTCGTTACACATGTATTTGTTTTTCTTTTAATCTTTTTTAAAGGTTTGGCATAGAAATGGTACCTCTTGTTCAAAATGAGCAAGAGGGTGTAGAACTGGGTGAAGAATCTGATCTGTCTACTCTGGAAGGATTCCAGCGGGAAGGGATTTCCTTACCAGTACCTGGCTCGGTGAGAAAACGTAGCTTTTCAGAAAGCAGTGTCATTGCAGACAGAAATCCTTCTGCTTATAGCTTCTTCAGTGAACAAGCCAAAATAAAAGAAAGTGGGCAAAGACAAGCAATTGCAGCCAGCCACTCACATCATATAACATCTGGGTATGAGCCAAGCGCTGACATTGAGGATGATTTGAAACAGGAGATACCTTCTCTTCCTTTGTCACCGTTTTTATCTGAAAGAACTGAGACTACTGGAAGGAGACACAGCCTACAGGCCACCTCCGAGGTCACGGGCCTCCCGAAACAAGACCAGGAGAACCCAGAGAAGAGAACGCCTCTTCTTGAAAAACAAAATGTACTAGAAAACTCAGAAGAAAATTGTCCAGCTTCAAATAATGCTTCACTTCTTACAGTGTCTAGTAACATAGACGCAGCTACAGACAGCAGCTGCACATCTGGTACTGAGCAGAATGACAGCCAAGGAATTGGAAAGAAACGAAGAGCAACTGGAGTAAGTGTGCAATTTTCTTCAGTTTTTGTGTGCTAAAAATGTTTTTTCCCTGTCAGTGGTCATTCAGCCTTGGAGTGATCTCTCCAAGGAGGACTTTCTCCTTTTGGTTGTCTTGTAAATTGGTAGCCTCAAACTAATTTGCTTGTTTGACTTAATTTTCTTAAAGTATCTTTTCCATTTCTGCCTTCCTAGTGCAGGACTTCTGTTTAATCTTTTTTAATTAGTAGGAAAGGCACATGCTCTTTAATTTTGATTTGGTATCTGGCATGCTATGCTGGTAAACCAGAGCTATTACAATATTTCCTTGGAAGTACTTGGTGTGGTAGCTAAGATCTTGGTGTTTCAAAAATTAAATGGAAGCTAGGTTGTAGTAGAAATTCATTTTCCTTAGGTGTTACTGGTTTTATCAACAAGCAAGGAAAGACACCCCCTTTACAAAATTACAATACTTAGAATTATATCCTTAAATCTGAATTTGTTTTACTGTCTTGGACTTACCCAAAAGGTGTGGGGGGGGGAAGTTTCTGATCAAAATGGTTTTACAGAAAGCAATAATTGTAATTTTTCACTGATCTATTCCTCTAGACCTTCAGCTAAAACTGTAGAGCAGAAAATCTGGCCCAAGTGTAGTCTTAAATAGTTGAGCAATTAGAAAGCTGCCAGCTTGTTTAATATTTTTTCCTAGTTGGAATGAAAACATGGCACTCACTTTGTTGCCCTGCCTCTTTTAAAGGCAGAGGGAGGGATGAGTTATATGTGAATGTTCAAAATTAATTGTGTATTCTTCTCTGTAAGTAGAAGTAACAGTAGAAAAGACAGTGGATGTTTGACTTTTTGATTTAGACAAAATTGCCCTTGTAACTTTTGTTAATAAATGATTTTACTTGCAGGAGGGATCTTCTCCTGAAATCCCTAGCCTAGAAAGAAAGAATAAGAGGAGAAAAATCAAAGGTAGAAAAGGTGAGTGAGTATCATACATATGTGCATCTGATATAGAGGTTATAAATTAGAAAGCATCATTCCCTTCTAATTCAGCCGTGCAGCCTTCCATTTCTACTTCTGAGTGGTTTCACCAGAAAAATTGTACGCTACGTAACTTGGGCTATGTTATGTTTTTTACATCTCCAGCAATATTTATTTTTTGACCCCTTCTTCCCTGTCCTTAGCGGAAATGAATGTGGAATGCCTCACTCCTTCCTGCTCCTGACCAAAGAAAACTCCTGTTCTGTCATTAGACAGGTCTTTCTCAAACATGCCTAACACTTCCACGTGGCCGTGTATCAAAATAAATCACCCGTGTTTAGGCAAAATGTTTTCCTGGGGAACTGAGTCACTGCGGCACCATCTGGGAGTTCTGGAGTCCAGAAGATAGCTTCCAAATGTTCCGTTTATCTTAATATAAATAAATAATAATAATAATAGTTGTTTGGAATGTAGGGCAATTTAAAGATCTTCTTGTGGGAACTAATATGCAACTACTTGTAAAGGTGGGAGGTTTTATGAGCCTCTGTCTTCAATGGCTGCTGTCTGTTGTTTGACTTAATAAAATCTCTCTTTTCCATTACTTTGCTGCAGCATCATCGTTATCATAGTAAGTCTACTAAAGGCAACTATAACCTGAATGAAACTAACCAGAGCTCAAAGTGAAGCTTAATTTGCTTGGAGAATCTCTGTAGTGCCAGAGGACTTTAGATAAAATACCATAAGAGGATCTTTTATGGAGTACAATGCTTTAGAAAGTCTTTCTCAAGAGACTGTGAACATGAATCTCATGGCCGAAAATCATCCTGTATAGTAAATGATTTTTTTATCATTGGGTTCTTTTTCTCTTAAGCTGCCTTTCCTTGGCTTCTGGATTAACTGAATAGCATAAATCTTGTTGAGCTTAAATTTGCCTTTGCTTTTTTGGTTACATTAACGGGAACTGTGTATTCGTACTTCATGTACGTGGGCGCTTCGAGGAAATATCTTTGTGAAAGAGAATGTGAAAGACTTTGTTCAACTAAACTAAATCAGTACTGGCAAAGCTATGACAGAACTAGAGTCAAGACAGGTCCCATAAAGAGGAACACTTGATTTTACTCTTTTTTTCGTGTAGACATAGCTAGTCCTGTGCATAGATAATTCCTTTTCAGCTGCTTGGATGGCTACCGATGCTCGACCTAGTTTATGTGACACTTGCATTCTGAGGTGGTAGTCTTTATTGAGATCTCAATGTATTTTAATGTATTGTCAAGTACAATTGCACTCTACATTTTGTTTCTTACTCAGAACGCTCTCAAGTGGACCAGTTGTTGGCTATTTCGCTGAGGGAGGAAGAGTTAAGCAAGTCCCTGCATAGCGTGGACAGCAGTCTCCTGCAGGCTAGGGCTGCTCTGCAAGCTGCTTATGTTGAGGTTCAGCGGTTCCTTGTGTTAAAGCAACAGGTAACAGCGTGCTTTTGAGACTGTCTGAACTATAAGTTAGCAGCCTGAAAAACTGCCGTAAGTAGGACTGATTTAAACTACAACTGTTTTGCAGATAACCATGGAAATGAGTACACTGAGAAGTCAGAGAATCCAGATCTTGCAGGGACTACAAGGTACAAGATACCATAAAACTACAACAGTGGAATGCTGACTCTCTCATATTCTTCGAACTTGTGAAAGTTGCTTTTAACTTGAATTCACTCATTTAAAATGTGCAATAAAATTGTAGGCTTTCAGTATCGAAGTCTTTATTGTTCAAGTGTGATCTGTTGTCTTTGGTAGTGCCATCTAGTGGCTTTTTTAGAAATTTTTCTCTTTCTGCGTGTCCACGAGAAATGAGGTCTTGGCACACTAAATTTTATTGTAAAATGTGAACATCTTTTTTCTGTATTTTTTCTTCTTTTTTCCTCTCCTGTTTTGCTATTAGGAACATATGAACCTTCTGAACTTTCAGAGCCACTTTCCTGCAGTGTCTTAAGTGAGAAGAGAAGTAGCAAATCTCAGATGGCAGCTGATTTAATTCCTGCAGGCTCCTTCCTCCCCCTTTTGGACCCTTTGTCATCTTCTGTACCTCCACTGGGAGCTTCTGTTCCTGTAAATATGCTGTCACCATTCCAGTCTTCTGGCATCACACCTGCTGCTCCTCCTGATTCCTCAGTACAAGTTAAACGGGAACCTGTGTCTCCAAAAGGCTCAGAAGAAAATGTGAATTCTGTACTCCAGAGCTCTCCATGTGCTTCACGAGCAGAAGAGGTAGAGCAGAGTGATGGTATGTGGGGCTTCTTTTTGTTTTAAGAGAACTAGCTTTAAGGAATTTTTTTTTTTCCTGGAAGATTTTAAGTTGGCTGTCAAACCTGCCGCCTGTTGTGTGGGCGGTAACGCCCATTAACCTGAGTAGGACTTTGTTAACTTCGTAGCCTTCGAAACTGGGACCTTCTTTACAACACATCCACGTGGATTCCGCTTTTCTGAAAATTGTGAAGCACATACAAACGGTAGTCATATGCCCCTACAAGTTTCTAGTTTTACTTAAAAATAGAACAAACATGAATTTGAAGGTTACATCCTCTTAATTTACTTAAAAATAAAACTTTAAACTTCCCCTATAGTTTTGTCTTCTACTCTTCATCATTTAGTAGGCATTGGTAGCTGAAAATCTGCCTACAAAGGAGAAACACGTGCCTGGAGATAATTTTTTAAAAATTAAGACCAACCCTGTGTTTGTGCTGGATAAGCACAGAGAGTATCATTTAGGATGTTAAAAATAACAATCTATCTTTTCTCTCACTCCAGTTCTCTAAATCCTGCTGGTCTGCAGATGCTTATTCAAAGTTCATGTGATCTTACTTGTGATTTCATTAAATGATTTACTGTAAGAAGGGTGTTAGGCACAATTCGCTCTTAAGGGGAGTGAGAGTGAGAAGGGAAGGGCTGTCAGTGAAGGTATATGTTCATCATTGTCTGGAGGAGAAACCACTAAATTAACTGAGCTACTAATGGGAGAGCTACTGCTTCAGGAAAATGAGACCTTAATGGCTATAGCTGAAATTCCTAACTCTTAATTTAGACAGTTTAAAACTCCTAAAACTCACATCTGTGGTCAAAGGCTTAAATGCTAGTTGTACTCTCTACTGAAACTTTCTACTGTGACTGAAGGTACAAACTGAAGATTAAAAGCTCAATCACCCTTTTCTTTCCTAAGCCTGTGAAGTCAAGCAGGGTGACTCTAATGACAGTTGTTTGTCTGCCATGATGATGTCACTGTCCCGAACTGTTATCTTAGATAATTCGAGATGAAGATCCTTGTTTAATGTAAATAGAGCCAACACAGGTTTTTTTCCCCTTCAGCTGAAGTAGAAAATACTATTGGAAAAAGCCTTTCTGTTACACTTTTGTAAGTGTGTTTTTTGCTCAAGCCCAAGATAAGTTGGCTGCATTGAAGCTTAGACTTCTGTAAATACAAGAATTCAAAGGTTTTTACCTTTTTGCAGTTTGCTTCAGATGTGGAATTCTGTATAGTGTTCTTTGTGCTTTTTTTCAGTCATCATTGCATTTCCTCTAATCCACTCTGTTACAGCACATTAATGTAGTATTGTGAGTTTTGCTTCGTCCCTTTTTGGAGGGTTTGACAGGGATTATGAAGCTCTGGGGGTGCATGCTAAAGCAAACTCCAGGGGAAGAATCAGTTTTTGTGTTTGCACTATGAAGACTCAGCTTGTAAGAAGCCGCTTCTTTTCCTTTGCTTTCTCATTTTTATCAGCATGTGCCATTCTATTATGTTTAACCATCAGTATAGAGAGGTGCATTTTTCTTAACGCTAAGAGTTGGAAAATTCAGAATAAAGATTTAGTGATCACTAGCTGCAGTGGCCTGAAGTGACTTGATACATGTCTGTGCAGGCACAGCAGAAGCTGAAGATGTTTTTATAAAGATGAGTCTTCACTGTATAGCCATATTTATTACTTAATTACTTTACAAATGTCTTTGTCACATTAAACATATTTGTCAGTTTCCTACAAAACTTATTTTTGACATATTAAAAGCAAGACTTTTTTTGTGTTTGTCACATTAGCGTGGTTTTGGTATTGGTCAGCTTCTGTATGTGCTACAGTTAAAATTGGTGTCTGCTGTTAATGAATTTGGTACTTTGGGGGGAAAATCAGCATTTACCTGTTTACAGGTAAACTCTGTAATTTGGGGGAAGAGGAATTCTCTCTGAGGGCAGACTGTCTGCTGTCTGGGATTTGTACGTCTGCCTTTCAGCTTCTCTACGAGGTCAGCTCGGCCTTGCTTTGAAGGAGCTGATTGCATTTGGTTTCCCCTGACTACCAGTAATCTCTCCCGCTTGCGGAACTGAGTGATTCTGTATTCTTGCACTGTCACGATGATTCCTGCTTCCTTTTTTAGCATCTGCAGTACTCCCAGTGCTGAGAATTAGTAACTTTTGGTTTTAGAAATTTCAATGTAAGTTGCCAGTTACCCTTGTTTCCTTGTTTGATTTGGTTTTAAGGGACCAAGTTCCTTCCCTTCTCCTTCCTGTGGGAAATGAGGGATGCACAATGTTAGATGTGTGTTCAGAATTTGTGGGCTTTCTTCCCAATATAATTCAACACCGTAACTGTTCAAACCTCATCTAAGCATTCATTTCTTCTGTACTGGGAGTTTTCTAACAGGTTGCAGCTATGTATGACAGTTATGGGTCAGGGGAAAACCAGCTTTCCATTTATTTACTTTAAATACAATATAGCCTATGCTATTGGCAAGTTCTAGTTTTGTCTTGGAACTTTCTGGGAATCTGAGGAATGCGTGGGGCAAGATGTCACATTTTAAGCTGTCTCTAGTTGGATGTGTAATTCCAAAGCATTAAATTTGTACTGTGATGTGTTAAACAGTCCAGCAGCTTTGTTTAACTTGCTGGTTTCCAAGAGACTGAAGCAGGAAAGTGTTTCAAATGCTGCGAGTTTCCCATTTGCATTGTGGTGAACTTGATACATCCTATTTTAGACTGTAGTTATTGCAAATACAACCGGGGAATTTTAGGGTGTGGGAAACACAGCTGTGAGGTGCTGCTTGTGCCCTTAGCCTGTCTTGGTTGAGAGGTTGGATTAAATTGTTCATATTAGCTTCAAATCAAAATGAGGGAGAATGTGTTTGCACCATCATTTAGTCCACCACAGATGAACTAACAAAGCTTTCCTGGATGGCTTGCAGCGTTGCCATTCCCAGGGTAGAAGGTACGATGCTGTAGAGTGGTTTAATCATGACTTATCTACCTTCAGTTAGGTCCAAGGGACTTGGTAGAAATAACTAATGCAGATGGGGTAAGCGTGGGGTCTTCAAACTGTGTCACTGAGCAGCTGAGACATATTTGTCATGCATTGGTTAATTCCAGTCCTACAGCAGCAGTGGCAGCTGATAAGGCAGCGCACAGGGAAGAGTGGTAGCATATTAAGCAAACAATGTAGGATTCTCCAAAGGTTGTCTGTCAGAACTTTAAAAGCATATAGTCAGACGGCAACTTAAATTATGTGCCCCATTCCTTTGCTTCTGAGTACACAAGTAAACATTTTATTCCCCATCTAAGGTTTTTAAAGGCTGGATAGCTGACTGAAGTAGCAGATCTGCTTGTGCACATAGCTTTCAATATGTAGGAATGTGCACTTTACATGCACAATTAAGTATAAACAGAAAAATCAAGGAAAGCAGTTTTGCATAATATTTATTGCTATACAGATGGTATATAACACTAATCTGTTTTCTTCTGAAGAGACCAACCAGAAAACTTCAGTGTATCCAGTTATCACCACAACCATATCCCTATCGGAACTGGCAGCTTGTTTTCATCACACTAATCAAGATGTTCACAAACCTGCTGCGGACAGGGAAGAAGCTGGATCTCCTGAGACCCCTTCTACTCATGCACTGTCTGTTTTTAGCAAGAGAGAAGCAAATGATACAGTGACTGAAAGCTTTTTACTGGATCAGTGTAGCACTTCTCTTCCGAAGCATTCAGTTCTTCTAGAAATGCCAATGGATAAACCCCCCAACTCGCCAGCAGAACCATCTGAGCAGATGGCAGCTGCTGTACTCCTAGGAGAAAAAGGAAACAGGAGGAGGAGGAGGTTAAGAAAGAAGAAAACTCTGAGGGCAGCGCACGTGCCAGAGAACAGTGATACAGAACAGGATATAATTGACTGTAAGCCTGTCCGGAAGGTCAAAGGTGGAAAGGCTCCTAAAGAAGAAAAAGTTACTACATCCACTCGTCCAAGACAGGAGGATGGAGCTACTACTCAAACAGCAAGAAACAAAGATGAGAATGACAGTGATGCTTCTCTGGAACTAGTGGAAGTTCCAGCACCCCAGTGTGAAGTGGTTGATGTTGGTTCATTGGAGTCAGGAGATGAGAAACCAGACAGCCCGTCAAAGAGGGATTCACGCAGCTCTGTGGATCAAGCCAACCCAGAGGCCTCTTGCTCTGGTTATGATGAAGTGAGCTCTACCAGTGAGATTGGCACAAATTATAGGGATGATGGGAAAAGAAGGTGAGATTATTGTAGATATCTCAACAGTAAAAGCATTATGTGATATTCATAAGAGGCTTCTCTCTCCTTTTTTTTTCCTATTCAGAAAGTCTTACAATATCAGTGACTTTTAGTTTCATTCACGAGTGAAATAAGAGGGAAAATGCAAATCGTGTTTGCTTTTTTGGTCCAACAAATTAATGTGTCTTGTTACCTACTCATTTCTGCAATACAAGAACAGAGCTGCCCTCCACAGAAGGTTTGGTTTTGAGCTTACCTGTCGCAGCCTATTTTTTACTAAGTGCAGGGTCTTATTCTGGAGTATTACTTACACCAGTATTTTGTTTGAAAATGAATATGCAAAGTCCGATATCGCTGCTCTTTATTTCTGTGTTCTAGTGTGGCTGAGACGCAGACTTCCATATCATCACTAAGAGGATCAAAGAACTCAGGTATATCTTCTAAGCTTTTCTTCTGATACTTTGCGTATAGGATCTTGCAGAGCTTTGACTCAAGTCTCTATCAAACGGCTTCCGTAGGGGAATTCTGCTCTGGAGATAAAATCCTGCACTGAATACTGAAGTGGGAAGTGATGCATAGTCACGTCATCTGGCACTGAACGCTGTGTGCCTTGACACTTCTAGATCCCCCTGCCCCCTCCCACGTGAACACTTCTCCACAGTCTCCATAGAGCTGTAGGGCAAACAATAACACTATCCTTTTGCTATTTTAAAGATCTTTCTGGATTAAACATAATGTATAGGTCTTTCTGGGATTTTACATTGCCTCTGCCACTTACAGGCTCCAGCTGGGACCCACAATGAAATCTGACTTTACGGTGCTGAGCCCACAAAATAGTTCTGCTGTTTGGAAATACAAACAACAGTAGCGTGTTTGCCTGAGTGCGTTCCCATAATGAAAGTACCTGTGTCTCTGTCCTACAGAAGTTTCTTCAGAGCCAGGTGAGGATGAAGAACCTACAGAAGGAAACTTTGAAGGACACCTGGCTGCAGTGAACGCTATTCAGATCTTTGGGAATTTGTTGTATACCTGCTCAGCAGACAAAACTGTTTGTGCCTACAATCTGGTTGTAAGTTAAGGCTGTGGGAATGTTGTCACTATTGTAGTCACAAGGTTGCAGTTCCGTTTTTGTAACGCCTTGCTATGTAACTAAAGAAGCGGCTGCTTTCCCAAGCCTAATTTTTCTTACGCTATTCTTTTCTTCAAACCTCTCTTCTCACCCTCCCCAACCCCTTCTCCCTATGAGAGGGATAAGGGCAGATAGGTTGTGCTGTGATCCTGCTTTTGTTGGCTGTCCTGCCGCACTCTGTCAGGTGCAGATCCCAGGAGGCTTTATGGGCCTTTATGTTGACAGACCCTATGCTTTCCTTTTTAGAGCAGGAAGTGTGTGGCTGTCTTTGAAGGACATACTTCAAAAGTGAATTGCCTCCTGGTCACTCAGACAAATGGGAAGAATGCCGCACTCTACACTGGCTCAAGCGACCACACTATCAACTGTTATGATATCAAGGTACTCAAATTCTGTGGTGTTTAACACATACTGCATTTTTATGGAAGTGTTTCTTCGCAAATTTAAATGAAAAAAGCCTTTTAAACCCATATGAGCTGGATGTGAACCCCACTTCATACCTCATTAGAGTGGAGCAGGAAAAAAAAACTCAGAAAAAACCAGCAACCCGTTAAGTGATTTACTACCCTAATCCTTTGACTACCTTGTCAGCCTCATGGGATTCCAAAAGTTGGGAGCACCAGAACAGCATCATGGAATCCTGAATGCTGGGAACACCAAAGTGCAGGGTGGTTGTCTGACCACGAATATCGTATTTATCTTGTGGTATTTCTGACTTCGTGGCTTATGGAAGGCATTGCTTCCTTCACAGAGCAGCTACAGAGAGATCAGGGAGAGTGTATTCTTCTGAAGGCAGGTGGCTCTGCAAACTAAGACTTCCTGAAGCTGAATTTTTAAGGATAAATGAGAGAACCAGCCTATGGCTTGAAGGATTAGAAAGCAAAAACCTGCTTCAGGGGATAAAGTGCCAGATGTTTTGTTAAGCTGATGATTCATGGCACTTCCCTGTGGAGAACTTCATGGGGATTTCTCGAACTCAAGCATGTAACAAGGTGCATCTATCTGTCCATATCTAACCTGTAGTCTAAACATATATACATTGTGGCAACTTGTTGTGATATTTGGCACCCGACCTCTGCCGTCGAGGGTCATTTATACACTTTCTCTAATGCAGAGGATGCAAAAATGGCACTTTATTACGTAATGAACAGGGTTATATAATCTCCCAAGAAGCCTCGCCCATCGTGGGTGGTTACTGCATTCCTGTAACGTAAGCACGTAAGCATGTAATCTTCCGACCGCCCACACTGCCACCCAGTGTTCTGCAACAATACATTAGAGGTTGTGACTAGATAAAGCTTTTAGGGTTATAGCCGATTGCTGAAGTACAGTCAAGCGTCAGAGATGGGAGTGAGCTGATTAAAACCAGGAGCAAACTGCTGTGTGACACCAGACTTCCAGGTTTTCTCAGCTTTGGTTCAAAAATTGCAGCTTGTAGGTGAAAATCATCATTCACTTCAGGCTTTTTTCCCTTAATTGTTCTAAGTTAATTAAAAGCTTTAAATACTTCTTCCTATTGCCAGACCAAAGAGTGCGTGGAGCAGTTTAAATTGGAAGATCGAGTGCTCTGTTTGCACAGTAGATGGCGGATCCTTTATGCAGGCCTTGCCAATGGCAATGTGGTTACTTTCAGCATAAAGGTTAGTTTGTTTAAAGATTGGCACCTAAAAGCCTGCTGTGTTGCTGTTTCTTTCCCCTTTGTGTTCCTTTCCGTTCTTTCTCTTGAGCGGTAAATGTGTTCGTACTTAAAGTATTTTGGTATGAATGGTCACCGTTGGCCCTCTTTGGTCCTTTGTTTTGTCGGTGCGATGAAGCTTTCCCATCTCCCTTTCTCTTAGCTGCAGTGTGCTGTTTTTCCTTAAGCTTCCACCTTGCCTACCAACCATGTCATGAGAGTTTTCTGACACAGCTGATTTTGTGAATCCTCCTTTCTTGCCCATCAAAGTAGTGTGAGAGGCTTTAACGAGTCACTAGTCTGCCTGCTCCATTTGCAGTTACAGACGACACTCATTCACGTGTTTTCTTTGGAAAGAGACTTAATCATTAGACCTCATGATATTTAAAAGTGAATAAAAATCATTATTTAAATTATTTTTCTGATTATTCTTTTCGTGGATCCTAGACTAATTTCTGAAATCTATCCTTACATGTTTATCTTGTTTTACATTTTTTATAAAACTATATCCTTTTATTGTTCTCACTCGGAAGGTGGATTTACTGGACCTTTACTAAATAAAGAAATATTTCTTTAAAGACAGAAAATTGAAGCCTAGCATAAGGAGTTATTTCCTTGATTTGCAAAGTTAGTTGTTAAGATGCAACTCTTACCGCTACTGAAATGGTGTGTTACTAAACTGAAAACAGATGCTGTAACACGTACACACAAAAGGATCACATTCAGTGGTCTAGGCAGTGTCACAGCAAAGTTTTTAATTCTTAAACACCAATTTTTCCTTCCCTGACAGAGCAACAAGCAGGTCGATACCTTTGAATGCCATGGCCCTAGAGCAGTGAGCTGTCTAGCCACAGCTCAGGAAGGAGCACGCAAGTTGTTGGTAGTGGGCTCCTATGACTGCACCATCAGCGTGCGAGATGCACGCAACGGGCTGCTCCTCAGGACCCTGGAAGGTCACAGCAAGACCATACTCTGCATGAAGGCAAGTGTCTCCGAAATAGGTCTTTGACAAAGAATGGTTAAAGTGGTGTGGTTTTTTTCTTTTTCTTCCTCATCTAGTAGTGAGCACATTGTGGTAGGAAATAGAAAATTTGTCTATTTTAGAAGATAAAAACCAGGTAGTTTGGTAGGAATTGTCTCTGGCTGGCTGCCAATCTCACATTCCCAGTAAAAGAGTTGGGGGGGTGTGCGTGGTTTATTTAATGTTGTTAGACGATTCAGTGAATCTAGTAATTTGAGTTTGCCAATAGAGTGAAAGTTGGGGAAAAGACGAAGCTAGTTTTCATGTGCCCTGATTGTGCAAAGCTCAGAGGAAACTGGAAGAAATGTAGACTACAGAGGAGTTTTAACAGAAGAATCGCTAATACTTATTTGCAGCTTTCTGGCTCCTGAGGTTACAAGCCAGAACATAGGCTTGTCTGACTGCTTTGCTGTGACCACTAAGGTGTAACACATAGGGGATGACTTCCATAAATGGTATTTGTCACTCTAGAAATGATGGAGCAGCAGCAGAGCCTTTTTTGCCCTGTGGACTGTACTAGTCCTGCTCGCGTGGCAGCATACTGCGGTCCCTTCTTGATCCATGATGGATCTGCTAAGCTTTCTTGCTAGTATTTGTCCAGAGCACTGTCTTTCTTACGTGACTGGAATGTAAGTACACAGCGCATCCAATATTTCCAGCAAACAATGGGCTTTACTGTGCGTGTGCAGAGCAGCATTCTGCATTCAGCTCGCTTGGTCTCTGACCCGCTGCTGAGCTGTCCCCGAGCATAGTCCATAGGCAGGAGAAGTTAGCCTGGTGGGCTGCCAGTTAACAGCTTCTGATGTAAATTGTGAAGTGTCGAAAGCCATCATCAGGATCGCGTGGTACGTTGTCTAGCTCTTTTGTAAAGAACGCAGTGCATAGGCTCTTTTTTTTTCATACTCTGTTGGTTTTAAGACTGAATTTAGGAAATACTAGCATACAACTTTAAACTGAACAGCATCTTAATGTTTTGCTTACCCATTTCCGTATGTTACAAAAATAAAACTATGCTTTTTTTTTTTTCTTTTGGTAAGGTTGTGAATGATCTGGTATTCAGTGGGTCCAGTGATCAGTCTGTCCATGCCCACAACATTCATGTAAGTCTCATGTATAAAGTTAGAATGACTTTTGCTATTAAGGCAGTGAATCCCTGTGCTATAAAGTCAGTATTTCCAGAAATTTTGACTGACTGGTGGGGCCGATTGCTTCCAGAAAAGGAAGTCGTGTGATTTGGATAATGTGACCATGCATTATTGCTAATTCAGGAGGCAAGCACAGTAGACAGAAACGTGCTGACTCCTGGAATATGAGATGCAATGCCTTTTTATCTGTGGATCCTGCTTTTGCAAGTACTACTACAAACATGCTGATAATGCAAAACGGTTTCGGAGCAAAGCCATGGGAGATACTCTGATGAGGGAAGAGTATCTTTACTACGGGAAAAACTTGAACACAGTGTTCCAATCTAGCTGGTTCAAAAGACATGATATTCCTGTGAATGCTTGGTCTTCAGGCTGCTGCGCTCTTCCTCTTTTACACCACCTTTCCCAGGTGCTAGCAGAAGCTTTCATGTAGCCTTGCAATAAGTTAGATTAAGAAACTGTGTATTTAGCTAAATTTGCTCACTGATCCTTATGGCTACATAAATACTGCTAGTACTAGTAGGACAGTACTTATAGCAGGATAGGCAGGAATATGTCTACTCTTTCCATCGTAAGTTACGCTTTTCCTAGTAGCGTGCGTTTCTGTTGTACTGTAATGGCTCTGTGTTAGCAAGGGCTCTGTGGGATATAACACAGGCAAAGAAAAATATTTGATCTTAATCTAGAAGTGCTCTCACAAAACATGGAAGACTAGTGAAGAAGTGAGCAGTGAGCATTGAAGCTAGCTACCCTACCTAGATTGGGTAAAACTGGTTTGTTCTGTTTTTAAAAAAAACAGACCAAACACCTGTTTGACTTTGGTTTTTTTTGACGCAGACTGGAGAGCTGGTACGGATCTATAAAGGCCATAACCATGCAGTAACGGTTGTGAATATTCTTGGGAAAGTGATGGTGACCGCATGTCTGGATAAATTTGTTCGTGTTTATGAACTACAGGTAAGACAGTAGATGGTTACTAATGACATTTTCCTAACGTTAATTAATTATTTTGAAGTCAAATAGAAGTCATCTTTGTGCCTACTCGTCCCTGGCCCATCACCCTTCTTCTTGTCATTCAGAATATATAGTTGTCTCACCAACCAGAATACATGGGTTTTAAAGAATAACCTAAACCATTTCATTCGAACCTGGGTTATCCTGAGACAATGACAGCTCAGAAAAGTGGGGAAACGTTAGTTTTGTCTGCTGGAAGACCAAGTGCTTAGTTGGACAGAAAGACTCACAGAAGTACCGCAGGCAAAAGCGAGTTTTCGTGGTGACTATGAAGTTTGGAATCTACCAGAGGAGCTGAGTTGCTACCCAGGGAACTGCTCATAGAAGCGCTGTCATTTGCATGTCTGTGAAAAATGGCTGTTAACTGTCATGCTCTTAAATGTCTGCTTCTGTTTCTTTCAAGTCCCATGACCGATTGCAAGTCTATGGAGGCCACACGGATATGATCATGTGTATGACCATCCATAAGAGCATGGTAACTTCCTTCTTTTCACTGGTCTCGTAGAGGAGGTTGTAATTTCCACAGGCATATACAAGACAGTTTTACTTTTTCAGATAACGAAATCAAGCTGCTGTCTGACTAAGAAAACCTTGGAAAGCCAAGAAATCAAGTTTCTGTAACAACTTTGTATTTACGTAATATTATTGTCTGGGGAAGAATTACCTTCTAGCTTACTGTAGTCCTAAAACAATAGTTCTGTTTACAGTGATGATTGTGATGAAGAGTCTAGAAATGGTAAAGTATTCCCTCTTTTCAAGCATCAATCCTGTTTGACTTGTGCTCAAGAGAGTCACACAGATGCTAGAGAAAAATTTCACCCATGCTCAAACCTGTAGTACTCTCTGATAGAACCGAAAGAAAGATACGCAGTTGATTTAGGTGCGGGGATTTCTTCACGCATCTCCCTGCAAGGTAGGCTTCAGAAGCATTTCTGGAGCTGGAACACTCATTAAAAGCACTTATTTGCCTACGTGTATGGGAATTTGTCTGCAAACTTCCTTTCAGATCGTAAAATAAGAGGTATAGTAATGATCTGTAACGACAGAAGAATCAAGTCTGACAGAACCGATCTCTTACTAGTTGGAACACACACTGCCCAAGCTTCACTTCTCATGTAAGTGAAGCGGCGCACTGAGTTCACTCAGGCTTTGCGCTTAGTCTGAGGCTTGAGCTGTGCCCCAGCCGTAGTCTGTTCCGGGCACTCTCAAATCAAAGCGTTCAGGTGAGAAGCTCAGTGATGAGCTGAGAGTGCAGTTGGCTGTAGGAATCTCAGCGGTGAAGCGCAGTCTCTTACACACAGCAGACTGGCTGTTACAGCCTCCTGACAAATTTCCAAGAGACAAAAGGACTTGGACAAAAATAACAAATGAAATGAAATATTCAGTTTGCAGAGTTTTCTGAATTATGCGAGGACCTTTCCAACGATGATATTTTTCATGGGATTACAAGTGTCTGACACACTTTTCTTTCCAAAGGACAATTTTGTGTAGAGCATGTGCCTAACAAAGGTGGGTTTTAAGATTTCATTTTTTCTGCCTTTTCAGGATCTGCATCAGTCTTTTCTTTCTGAAATTCTGATGTTTTTTCTCACCTTTCCATTCCACCCTTTTTTGATATACATGTAACTGGTTAAGTCCAGAAAATGTATTCATTTACACTTAATATTTTTTTTCACTTCAGGGGACAGTAATGTTCTATTTTCAGTTTTTCTGAACTTTTACACACGTGACAATCTCAATGATGGAACTTATGGAAACATTTCTTATTCATTAGTGGGTTTTTGTAAACTATGAGTGCCAATTTTAAAAGAATTAGGTTAGACCCAGTTTTTAAAATTTAGAAGCCTTGCATGCTGGTATTTCATTTTTTGCTTAATATACTCTACACTGAAGCCTCTTCCAAAATTTTACTACTTTTTTTTTTTTCTATTATTGCCACCTTGCTTATGCATTAATGTTTCTTTCACAGATCTACACCGGATGCTACGACGGCAGTGTCAGAGCTGTGAGGCTTAATCTGATGCAGAATTATCGTTGCTGGGTATGAGCAAAATGTTTTAAACCTTCCTTTGTTATGGTTTTTAGACTAATTTTCTGGGGGTGGTCACTACCCAGTCTTTGATAGCCTGACCTTTAATCTATTATAATTCAATAATATTTTTTAAAATGAGTACGTACTTTTAAAAGTATGTAAGTATATATCCCTAGTTCTGTTTTCATGGTCTTTAGTATATGTGTACTTTGAGTCAATTTGATAGCAGCATAGTAAATTATTTTTCTTTCTGGCAGTTTTTAGGTAGGGACATGTAACTGTTTAAACCCCAAACTTCTACCAAGTGACACAGAAAAGCTGATTTTCTCTGCTAAATAAGTTTAACTACTTTCCCAACGACTCTGTCTTGGGTAGGCTTAAATCTTGTAAAGGCTTAGTTCCTCTCTTCCTCGTGCGATTCTCGATGATGGTCTAGGCTTGGCTAGAGGCAGAAATACTCTCTGTGAAGGTGTAATTAAAGTAATAGAGACCACTGAGAACGGGAACGGAATACGAAGATTAAAAATTAACAGGATGTGTTAATGTGAACGGTTGGGGTAGAATATTGTGAAGTCGCAAGAGGAAAAGCATTCGATAAAATTCTTTTTCCCTGGCTTATTCTGGTCTGTTTTTTTTCTACCAGTGGCATGGATGTTCACTGATCTTTGGAGTTGTGGACCATCTGAAACAACACTTGCTAACTGACCACACCAACCCAAATTTTCAGACTCTAAAATGTCGTTGGAAGAACTGTGATGCTTTCTTTACTTCCAGGAAAGGTTCCAAGCAGGTTTGTGGCTGAACTAATGTGGTTGTATTAGGTAGTATGAAGTACTTTATATCACCACAATCGTGGGACTTCATGCTATTTCCCTTAAAAAGGGCTAAATTCTTCTAGTCTTGACAGGCTTACCTGCGTACAGTTACAGTCATACGAGGCTGGTAGTGGTCAAGTCAACCGGTGACAGATGAAGAGTGCAGCTAAGTGGGATAACTTGAGATATGGTCAATTTAAAACAGATTAATTCTAAAATATTACATGGAAATGCTAAAAATGTTGAAATATTAGAAGAAATTCTGATGACTACACTCAAGATGTTATTAAGGTTTTTGTAGAAAAAATTATTTCTAAGATGAAGAAATGTCGATCTTGAAACAGATTTTTGTCCTTTTAATTTTTATGCATCGCTACCCCCCTTCGTTGCTGTGGATAGTTGTGCTATTTATTTTCACATGGAATTGGTTTTGCTAACAATCTTGAAATAAGCAGTGCATAAATTTCTGAGTAAATGTTAGCACTGATGGGGGAAAAAACCGAAGAAGGCCTAAGAATTGGATTAAATGATGTGGAAAGGGTGAGGGGTTTGGGTGGAAGGAGGATTGTTACCTAAGGACTGATTGGTAGAATCCACATTTTACTTCTCGGCACTACAAGACCACATTCCTATCAAATGCTTTTCAGAATGTGCAACGGCAGGAGGTTTCTTGGAGAAGTAAACCAGAAGCAGAATCCTTAATTTCTCTTCAAGCACTGGCTTTGGGTGTGACGTGTTTATTTGATACGCTCTTGCAGTCAGGAGGAAGCTGGGGTTTATTTGCCCTGAATCATGTGCTATGTGAGATACGTGATACATGTGATTTAATAGTTTGGCATTGATTTGTTTTATTTTTAAATTATATTATCTAGAATGTCACTTTCACTGAGGCATCAACAATCTTTTGGCAAGTTTTTTTTGAGAGGTTTTTTTCATTATTTATTTTTAACTGATTTCTCTGGTTCTTTTCTAGGATGCTGTAGGACATATTGAAAGACACGCTGAGGATGACAGCAGGATTGACTCCTGAAGCTTTTCACCTCCCACATTGGGAAGTAATTTTATATGTCAGAATTATTCCAAATAACGTCAACTTCTTCCTTCAGTCTTTCCTCTTTTCCCACTTGGAACGCAAAAATGGAGTGGGGCTGCAGCGCCTTGCTGCAGAGACTGCAGGTTGTGTTGTTCTCTGTAGAAATAAGGCTGGGCAGTTAAGAGGTGGCCCAAAGGGAGGGTTCTTGCAAGTCTGTAATTCATTGACAGATAAGAATATTTCCTCTTCTTGTCTGCCTTGCGTTTTTTGTTGTTTGGGAGGGGTTTTTTGTTTGTTCTTAAGAAGCATAGTCTGAGAGTCTTTGGTAAGTTCGGAGGGGGGTTGAGATCTGGTGTTTGCAAGCTCAACGTGAAGCCTGTTAAGTGTCTAAGACACGTCTGTTTTTATGTTGTATTCAATTTTTTTAGCTGATTTTAATAAAATTCTTGCACACCAGAATATCACAAATTCTAACAGGGTAACCTGAATATACAGTGTACGTTTTAACTTTCTTCATGAAAAGAAAAGGTATTTTATGGAGAACTGGAATAAATTAATTTTTTTTTAATATTAATCGTAACTTATTTTTTATTCCTTGTATAAAAATTGCTATAACTGACACAGTATATACAGAGACAGACTGCCCTAAATACTGTACCTCCTGAGGTGTTCTGTGTATTTGGAGGAGTGCAGTTGTTTCTGGAGAGGAATGCCAGTAGCAGCGGAACAGCCAGAACGTGGCTCCACTCACGTGCGTTGCAATCTTAGTCTGTTTAAATTTGGGTCCTTATGTACAGGCAGGAAGGAAGCGGGTCAGGTTTTGTCTTAGTTAAACAGCATAACCACCGCTAATAGCGTAACGTGTGGCACGATAGCAGGACCACGACAGCAAGACAGCAGGACCACTGCTGTCTGCATACAGCACCGCGGCTGGATTCCTGATTTCATCTGGAATCTTGGTGACTGAGCGTGGCAGACCCGTGTCTTTGTGGCACAGCAGACTAGGAGAAATGCAAAGGCAGTGCCTGTCTAAGAGCACCCCCTGAGGCAGAGTTTGGTTTCTGTTTGAACTGGCTTAATTGGTTTGGTCTGTATCGAGTTCACAAAAACTCAACTGGAAAGAATTGAGTGGGATTTTCAGGGATTTTAAAGTCTGAAGTTCTCAAGCAGAAGCTGAAGTTACAAAACGCACATTGCATGTAAAAGTCTTGTTTCTACTGGTGCAGAGAAGGTGCCGTGCAGAGGGGGAAGACTGTTTCTACTTGTCAGGATTCCTCTGCAGGTAGAAAACTTACCTACTTGCATTTGCAATCCTCTCTCCCGTAACGAGCACCACCTTAGCCAATAGCTCTCTGAAACAGTGAGACTAATCTTTGCGTTCGCTTTTGTCTAACTTGCTGCTCAGGATAAAAAGAAGCGGTCGTTTCCCAAACTAACAAAGTCAAGACAGCCCAGTGTCAAAACCGAGCTACGTGTAAATGAATTCGGCGCTTTTCAAACAGACGGAATGTACTGGTTTTTTTCTGGGCTTCTCTTTCGCCACTACTTTGAGGCTTGGTATGCCCACCACAGACCAAATACACTTCAGAGCCTCCTGCTTGGGATATCAAGAGGCCTTTCTAGGCCAAGAAAGTGAATGACAAAAGCCTGTGAACGTTCCACTGTCATCAGATGAAGGAACTTCCGGGCCATCTCTGAAGCCCGAGGTTTTCCTATTAGCAGACAAGCACGATTTCTCGGTGCTTACCTGACATTGATGACTCTTTGTGAGAGACAGGAATAAAACAGGAATGAGATGCAGTAGCATCCTACTTCAAAGAC
This sequence comes from Buceros rhinoceros silvestris, assembly GCF_000710305.1. Taxonomy (NCBI): domain Eukaryota; kingdom Metazoa; phylum Chordata; class Aves; order Bucerotiformes; family Bucerotidae; genus Buceros; species Buceros rhinoceros. Next base: position 860 of record NW_010417804.1, on the reverse strand, counting down.
ATGGGAACTCTGCGGTTCCAGTGCTTTTGTGGTGATTTTGGGGTTTTTTTTTATTAAGGTGTTTGTGGACAGGAAAAACCCTCAATATGTGGCTCAGACCCCAGGCTGTTTTGAGGGTGGTTTTGGTTTGGTTTGGGGGGGGGGGGGGGGGGGGGGGTTGTGGTTTTTGGGTTTTTTTTTTTTTTTTTTCTTTGGTCAGTGCCATCGATCTGGCTGGAAGTGATCTGGAGAGTGGCTAGGATTTGAAGCCTGGCAGAAGGTTTTAGGTTTTTTTCTTTCTTTCTTTCTGTGGTCTGTGAATGAAGCAATTCAAGAGAGAATCAAGTTCAGGAAAATCTGCGAGCAGGGTAAATGTTTTCTGGTGCAGGCTGTATTGCCTGAAAGTCTCCAGGACTGTTTGGTTTTTTTTCATGACCTAAAAGCAGAGAACTGCACAACACTTAAACCATTTCCAGATTTACTGGGATTTGGGGGTTTTTTTGATCCACAATGAGGGAGCATGAAAAGTGTGGTATAAACAATGTGAACGTCCCAGCTGTCCTTCATGGCCTGTGCTTGAGGTGAAGGTGTGGAGGCTCGTGTCCTGAGGACGAGCATGTCGAGTGATTGTAGTCTTCTGAAATATGGCGTGTGAGAGTAGGTTTTGTTACTTCTTTGTGATTCTTCACGTTCTTTCAGCCTTTTTCAGGAAGGTGTGAAGATCTTTCTCACTAGGTATTGCAACAACACAGTTATTGTACTTTATTTGCATTCCTGATTGCTTGTTGGGTTTATCTTCTCTAGTTGGTGGAAACAAACTTCCTTTTCTTGTAGCCCGTGATATTTCCTTATCTGTCCTTGAATACAGTGCTCGTGAAAAG
>NW_010417803.1:51701-56960 GCF_000710305.1 Buceros rhinoceros silvestris | reverse complement strand
AGTGGGTACTCGATCCCTCGACCCTTAACACAGCTGTGGAAAAAGATCACTTCAGCAGTCTCAGACTAGCCAGAGTAAGACTGTGCCTGTGACCAGCTGGCTGATATAATAGTCTGGCTTACTTCACAAGTAACGTGGTCGTATGATACCATCTATCTGGGCACATAATTACACAACTTACCGAAGAGCTCCGCTTGTATTAAAAAATGGGTTCCTTATCTGCAGACTGTTTTCATGGTTGCTATAAATGCTGTCATACGTGTGTGAAATCCAGCTGCCTTCATGGTCCTCTCTTAGAGCTTCACAACTCTCGTCAAATCCACTTCTTTTGGGATAATTTATAGCTTGGATGCAGCCCCAAACTGTTGAATTTGTACATATGTGAGCAAGGGGATGGAGGGAGGTAGTCCAGCACTGAACATGTCCTTACTCAAAGCAGACGTTTTTCATTAAGGTAAAGAAGGAGAGGATAAAGAAATTAAATGCGTCTCCACATACCAAGTGTATTTGTTTTTCCACTTAAAGTTCAAGCTGCATATCAAAGCTTCGAACACTGTATTACAACTTGTCATATGCAAGACTATGTAAGAACTTTTGGTCTTCAAAATTTTCTCTTTGACAGATAACTGATAGAAAAGAGAATAGTGTTATAAGAAAACATAAGAATGGCTTTCAACCTAAACCCATATCCCTGAAATTGACAGTTTTTGATTGATATTGTATTAATGCTACTCTGTGCCTTGTAACAGGTTTTTACAAAAATGAAAACAATCTATGCAGGCTCAAAAATTCCATTATGGGAATGTGAGATTTTAGTAATCTTTTTTTCTCCTTCCTGAATTAATTTTCCAGCCTAGAGTAACTGATTTTGTATCAGTCTAACACAAGATCACACTAAAATCCAAGTAGGTTCTTCTTGCTAGGAAGAGGTATGCACATTTGTGCTCAATTTTACTCCGGTTTGTTGAGTTTACGTCATAAAGTGCCAGGTCTTAGTGCTTCTTGCTGTCCTGAGTCTTTGCAATCCTGAAAAGAGCATTCCTTTCTTTAAAGTTCTTTCCTTTGCAAGAACTTGGATATGAGGAGTTGTTTCCTAGTGCTTTTGAAATTTACCCCTTTGCTAAGAAACTCTTCAATTAGTAGCCAATTGTCGACCAATGGAAATGCCTCCTGCTTGGAGCTCCATTGAACTCGGTCGCAAGAGTCCCTTTTCTGATGTGATTCAATGGAAGTCTGCAATGGCACTGACATTGTCTGAGTGTGCATATTTGCAAGGCTGAGGTCTAAATATGCACTTCTTTAAATTATCTTTAACTAGAGAGATCCCAAACACTCGGTTAAGAAAACTAGACATCTATAGAGTAATTCTAGCACCTCTTTCCTCTGTGAAGTGCAGAGGGAGTTGAAATTTTGTGTGTTTGAACCTCAGTAGGGTAAAGGAAGAAATGGATATGCCTCTTTGTCCATAACCAAGCATCCCAATTTTCTTTACATCTCATACCTTGCTTACCTTTTGTTTCTGATGCACTTACAGATTAGCAACACTCATAATAAACAAAAGATATTTTTCCCTAGAGACTGAGACAATCCAATAGAGGAAAACAGGGTCGTAACTCCCAGGCTTGGAAAACATAAGATGCTTTGTGATTTGCAGCTGCAGCGATGATTTCTGGTTCACAGCCCTCTTTCTCTTGTCCTTTTCTAAACAAAGCTCTCCCCCTTCCCATCTTAAGAGGCCAGCATGTAGGTCCAGCCTCTTTTGTGGTTCTCTGTGTTCCTCTCTGTGCACTCTCTAATATTCATTCTCCAATTCTTGCTTATTTCCTACTAAGAAATCACCACACTTAACCACTGCTTTGCACTAGCCGTATTCTATGGGTTAAAGAAGAAGCAGAATAATTAACAGTGATGAATGTGCACTCATCAGGCCCAACACATGGACGGCAATGACGGAGGCAGGGAAGCTGAATGTTTATTGTAGCTGTGTTTTATGCTTCCTTTACATTAGCCTTGGGAAGTCCTCTCCTCACTTGCTTAGGGTGAGAAAGTAAATTTTGTGCCTCATCTTCTAACTTTTCCTGACAGACTCACTGGGTTGAGTAATACAAATAGTTGAACTAGTGCTTACAGTTAACTTATGGAATACCAGTTTGATAGTTTCAGCATTTCTACTGATTAATTTTGAGCTCCCAGCAGGGGCTATACTGTAACCAACCTGTATGGAGGCATCAAGTGAATGTTAGAGATATCTTGATAATTGGCTCAAAAACGCTCCATCTGAGCAATACCTACATGTGCATCTTCAGCAGAGCTTGGTGGTTTGGATATGCAGGTTTTCCTGGACACACAACTTTTTACTCACAGTTTTATGTAAGCAGGGCAGACAATCGGTGGTTGTGTGGCAATCAGAGCTGTAATTTCCCATTCGTTATTCTGCTGCAAATACAAAAGTTTATTTGGTGTTTCTGTGAAGCTCTAGTCCCTGGTGTTAAGGGATGACATCAGTATTTACAGAGGCAGAAGGAGAAGGGAAAGGTAAATTTTTATCCTTTGTGTTGCAGGACAGTGATTCACTTTCTCTTTTTTCCCTCACAGGTATGACATCATGAACCTGCAGTACATAGAAGCCAACCGCTATGACTATGTCCTCATTGGGACCTGGCACGAAGGTGTGCTCAACATTGATGACTACAGGATTCAGATGAACAAGAGTGGAATGGTCCGATCAGTGTGCAGCGAGCCTTGTTTGAAGGGCCAGATTAAGGTATACCTCAGACACTTTCTGCTATAGAAGTGTGAATAATCAGTCAGTGTTTTTCCCTAAACGCAAGCAAGCTTCTTTCAAGCCAAGGGATAGGACTTTTTCTTCAGGAAAGCCAAAACTATAGCAAGACTCCTAGATTAACATTTTACTCTTTCAATCCCATATACAGGCCCATATTTTCTAAAATTGCACTTTGTGGTGATGCAGAATCTCTTAGCGTGACAGGATTTGAATTTCACCTTATGTGAGAAAGAACAAGATTTTCACTTAGTCATTGCCTACAACATTCAGTGGCTGTGATTCACCTGGGGTCTGATTCTGAAAATAATGTGACCCATGGGAATCCAGTATTTTGTTCCAGCAAGAACACCTGCAAGGGCTCCAAAAAAAAAAAAAAAAATCCAAAAAGCCTACTTGTCTCACGTTCACAATAGGAAGTATGGAAGCAAAAATGAAATCACTCCGTGTTTACCAAACAGTAGCACCTGTATCAAGCTACAAATATGTTGCCACCTGCCGTGTCTGGATGACATAAAGACATGTTCCACCACTATCAAAATGGTATGGATGCAGTAAGTTAAAATGGCAAAAAGCCTACTCAGGAAAATCACCTCAGAGCAGACCTTCCTTTCTAATTTCATTTAATAAGTACATTTGCAGCTTTTTAATTCTATATTGTTACTCCAAGAGATAAAGTGATTGATGATTTGGCAAAGGCATAGTGACATATTCCAGCAATCATGGAGGGGAGACATTACTGGTATTTACTACCCTCCAAAACATCTTTTTCCTGTTTTGGAGATTGTGCAGTTTGTGTACGTGTGTCTATGTAAACACCATGCATACAAAATGCCAGCTTTGGCTCCCATTGAAGTCTGTCGGACTCTCTCCACAGACTGCAGGGGGAAATGTCAACAAAAAAATTCCACGAAGCCAGCATTCAATAGAACAAACATTTTGTATTTCACTACTGCACTCAGCTCTGCATATAGATGGATAGGAAGGTCCTGGACAGAAGGCTGGTGAACAGATCCAGTGTCTTTGTTGGTGCCCCATGAGCTGGAAATATCCTTAATCTTTCTTTCAGCTTCAGTGTAATGAAACTAGGAGTCAAGACGAGGAAACTATCTTTTCAGCATTGGATCATTACACTTAGCAGACTTCACAGAAGAGAAAGATACAGTTTTCAGGGACATTTGTCTCCAAAGTAGACATTTCAAAGCATGCTCTTCGTCACTGCATATTGGTTTTATTTTCTGCTAGGACCTATTACATCCTTTTAGCAGTATATTTTCTAATTTGCTCTTATTTGAATTTCTATTTACACTAGTCTAATGAGCCCCAAAGAGACTTCCATGTGAATTGGATTTTTTTGTGTGTGTGTGCATGTGCTTGTGAAAATATATATATATGTATATGCATGAATTGCTCTTTATTCTAACCTTTGACCTTGTTTAGTGCTTTTTACTATCAATAAATATTAAGGGTAGTCTGAGCTACTCGACTTGACCTGAGCCATCTCTCTGATTAAGCCTCTCCTCCAGTTTTATAGAAAATATAACACCCGTCATGCCTCTGTACCAAAGGCAAAATGGTTTTGTACTTCTAACCCAGAACTGCTCCCCCAAAATCAAAATAGATTTGTCCCTAGAGATTAGCCTTGAATTCCAGGCACAAATTATGATACGCAGGGGTAGATACAAAATCAGGATTCAAGTGTTCTAGTTTTTTGAAACGTGCCATATAGAGGAATGTTGTCTTATTTTAAACAGTGCAAGTGGCACCTGTTTGGTGGGTGAGCTTCTGTGTCGTCTTATTGAGAATCATAGCTGAGGATGTGTTTTGCATTGCAGGTGATCAGGAAAGGAGAAGTGAGTTGCTGCTGGATTTGCACTGCTTGCAAGGAGAATGAGTTTGTTCAGGATGAATTCACATGTAAAGCCTGTGAGCTTGGCTGGTGGCCGAATGCTGACCTGACAGGTAGGGACGTGTCATTTCAAATGCATTCCCATTTTACAGGGCACAAGGAGAAAGATGTGTGGTTGAAGGAAGGGTGGCAGCATGCAGAAACAGTAAATGTACATATACAAATCCCAATGCAGTTTAGGGTGAATGAAAAGTGCTGTATCTTTTGGCTCAGTTCAACAGCAGCAACAATAAAGATGGCGAAATTTATACCAAGAAATATCATAGCCTGTCTATTCCTCTCCTTCAGTTAGCACAAACATTGATTAAGCTTTTAAGACTACTAATGAACTTAACACCATTTGCTGCAGTTTAAGCAGTGGTTATCACAAGAGCTCAGTGCGTCCTAGTCAGATCGGCTTGATTCTCTTTGTGATCATTTTACTGTGCAATTAGTAATACTTTATCTGAGATTTCAGTCTATTCAATAACTGACTACCAGACTTTCATCTGGTATAAAGACCATTCTCATGGCATCTGCCAGCAAGAGGAACATCAACAAAATCCTAAGAAAGGTTGGCAGAAGAAAG
>NW_010417803.1:44903-51611 GCF_000710305.1 Buceros rhinoceros silvestris | reverse complement strand
AGAGAGACAGCAAGAATTAGACTCCCTCGTGTTTATGCTTTGGATGAGTTCTATGCTATGACATCTTTCTGTTACTTTGTACCTGTCAAGGTTAACCTCCACACCTGCTCTGGGCTTTGCAGTAAACATTACCCCAAGAAAATAGATTTCATGCACTGAGAAACAACATCTTGATCTTGGGGGTTGCTTTGTGTTGCTGTAAAGGACTACTGGCACCGCTGACCCATGCTGCACCTGCAAATCTTGGCTGCCAGCATTCAGCAGGGCATCATCATTCCCAGTAGTTAGAGAAACAAGCTGACTACCTAGCTGAAGAGCAAATATGCAACTTACCACACCTTTCTTTGTCCTTTAATGTGACTGGTTGGCAACCAGATATTGCTGCAATCCTTAACTCATAGACAAAATACTTAGACCTTGATTAAATAGTTCCAGGAGATACTAGTCACTGAAGCCAAGTGAGCTTTCAGAGGATTTATTTTGAGAGGGAAAGCTGGCCACTTTTCTAGCTGAAAATACATTATTAATCACAATAAACTGGGAAACTTGACCCATTGCCTCTCTTGGTTTTCTATGGAAAATAAGCTATGATCTTGTCCCAGATGTGTGTGTATCTGTCTGTATCCCATACCTCTCACTCCAACAACCCCTCTCCCTGCCAGTGTGCAACAGAACCTACTTCAAACAGATTTGTCAAGATACAGAAATCTCAGTGATCATTCAGTTCCCTCAAGTTTCATGTAAGTGGGTTGTAGGAAGAAGAGTTCTTGAAAAATACCTTCTGTAAGGTATTATTTTCAATTGTGGAATAACATTTTGTATTACTAGACACCTGAAAATCCACAGAATCCTTCATAAATGTCCTGACCATTGGAAAAGCTCATATTTAATTTCCACCTCCTAGGATACCAGTGTCTGCTAATTATAAAGCAGATATCCATAGACAAATGGGTTCTGTTTACTCTTGGAGGTACGCAGAATTGTTTGTATCTACTATTCAGGGAAGAAAACTATGATTTCTTTTTAATCAATAAGGCAGAACAAGAACATAATGAGATCAATGTGCACTTGAGCGAATATGGTTCAGTGCTACCAGCTGCCCAATATAGTTCAAAAGGGGGCATGTCAAAATGACAGGCACTGCTGAAAGGAGTTGAGAAAAGCATCAGTGCTGGAAAAAATCTCAGGGGCATGTTGCAATCTATTAACTTTTAATGAAATCTGTAGATGACCTGCTGGTTTGTGTTTCTTCTCAGCAAGGAGAATAGACTGCTGCTGTTCTGAAATCACAGTAACATCAGCCAAATGACAGCATACCCATCAACTGATTTCCTAGAGAACATCAAAATGGCAGTCTGCTCCTGCACAGCTTCTTCATTTGGTCTTCCTGAGGAAAAAAACCAGTTTGACTCCTGCAATTCATTTACTTGAATTGCAGTACTAAGTACGAAGCTGTGAAGAGAAGCTGATGCCATCCTAACCTTTAGAAAAGGGAGATTGAGCTGGATAAACTTGGCTCTTGAACTTTGTGGAAGTCACCATTGGTACTATTTAGTTTGGAATTCTCCTTTCTTGCCAAGATTTCTCCCATCAAATCTGTTTTCATAGCTTACTTTTGTGTGTTGTATTCATACCCTGCCAGTCACCATAGCCTCTAGACACAGACGTTAACATCTCACACTTCAGATTGTTTTCCCCTTTACCTTAAATATTAAATGCTAAACACTTATGCAGTTTTAGTCCCATTTTCCTTCACAGACGGAGGCTCTAAAATCCATAGTCCCTTTAAGAAACGTGAAGAACACACTAACCCATTTCCTAAGACACACTTTTCAAGGTGCTCATTCTCTCTGTTCAAAATCGCTCTCTCTTTCGCAGCAATCCTTCCCTGACATTTTAATTTTATTTTTAAATGTACAATTTTTTTTTTAGATTGATTTCCCTTAACATATGTTCAGTGAAGCGGAGTCAGCAGGCACAAAGGATTTCTCACCACAGATGATAAAAACCTGATCTGACAGTCACTAAGACCAGTATCTTAAGGCCTTGTGCCAAGAAGAAGAGACATCTTTTATAATATCAGAATCTAATAGAGGAAGAATTAATGTCAAGCTAGTAAAATCAGTTTACATAAATCATCTTAAATAAGCAATAAAACAAGATAAGACAGGAAGTTTTATAGAATTATTATGAAATTAATCATTAAAGTTTGGGGTCATCAGTTACTTGGGATGTGTTAATGACCTCAGAAAACATCCTGGATTGTCTTGTTGGCCTTGCAGTAGGAATATATTTTATAAAAAAAAGATTTAAAAATCAATTATCCTTCTGCTCTAAGAAATGATTCATGGCTAAAGTGGAGGGAAAATAGATGAAAGCTACAAAATAGCTTTTTACTAGAAAGAAGCTTTTGCCACTAGTTCTCTGATTTTTTTTGAGGTTTGGGTTAGTTGCTGTGGAGTTTTTATATTTATTTTTGTGGCCGTTTTGTTTTGTTTTGTTTTTTTAAGCCTCTAAGGACACCATTTCCTGAGTATCCTCCCGCAGTCACAACGAGGTTCCCTAGCCCACTTTATCCCAGCTGGGAAATAACCCACCTTCACAGGTGCTGACAACCAACAACTGTTTGCTGATAGAAGCAGTGCAGGCAGCTTTTTGCAGTGTTTGCAGCATCTGTGTCTCTTGGCACTTGCTGCTGCACAGGAATTACAATGATTTAATGAAACAGATTTCAAAGACCTTACAAAAGAGAAGCTTAAAGCAATCAATAGGTTTAATTACCATGCTGAAATGGGGCTATGGCTCTGAAAATATCATTTAAGATGGAATAATATGTGATGTTGCTAAGCTTAAAGCCCACATTAAAACTTACCCCTCCCAGCAACTGCAAACTGGCTTCTTGTTTAAGAAGATCTTTGCATGTATTCTTCAACGAGCAGGAACTTCTGATTCTTACTCTTTTATTAAATCAAAGAAGGAGCCAACTTTCACTCAGGACTGCTGTGGCCAATGGCTAGAGGTTCCCACCTCTAATAAAAAGCTTTTCCTTCATGTTTCACTATAAAAACAGCGGTTGGAAGACTAGGTTTCCTCACCTATCTTGAACAGACCACTTTGAGCAAAACAGAACTCTTTTTCTTTATGAAATAAGAGCTCCAGCTGCATGTACTAAAATTCCTATTGGTTTTGCTGTTACAGGTTCCTGTAACATCATTACCTGCAGTTAAGTAGATTTACCTGTTCAGTCAGCCCAGCGCTCTTAGAGACAAAGCACACAGAGTTATAAGACATTCTTTCAGTTCACATGACATTGAAAGACATTAAAAGTTCAACAAGAAATTTTTCATGTCAGGACTTTGCCTCAGGCTGATTTTTTTTTTAATTTCAACAAAAACCATTTTTTCTTCTGCTGTTTCTCAAAATGAGGTTACAGTAAAACTATTCAACACTGATCCATACCTCTGTTTACTTCTCTTACATTTAGAAAGAAGAACTTCCTATTTTAGTAGGGGTATCAGCTGGAAATTTTTTGTCATGCTGTGGAATACATACATAAATTGAACAAAACTGTGAGCCTCAAGCTTTTGGTTCATAGAGGTTGGTTTCTGCAGGTATGCTCCAAACTGCAGAGGAAGAGGCTGCACATGACTTTTGCTCATCACAGTATCAGGACTCTTGCTAAGATCTAGCAGCAAAACTGAGAGAAAAAAAAAAATGCCTCTCTCACAAGCTCGCTGACACCACTGCCTCTTCCCTGTTCTTCTCAGCCCCATCCAGCAACCCAGACAGGCAGAGGTGATGAGCAGCCAGTCCAGGGTGTGAAAAGCTGGACCAGCAGCGTTCATAGTGGAGACATCTGAGTGAAGAAGTGACTGACTGGCTAGGAGAAAAATGAACTGAAAGGGGAACTGAGATGGGGACAGTGAGAAGCTGTGAGGAAAAATACTTGAAAGGTCGGGAAAAGGCACAAAAGGTCAGCTGGGTCCAAGGGAAACTGAAGAAGGACCGAAACAGGTAGAAGAGGACATGGATGCTTACCATGGGAGACAGAAATATGTTAAAAGCATTTTGGCACTACTAAGGCAAGGACAGAAATTAGGAAATGCCAGAATGAAGGTTTTCAGCAGCTCAGCTTCACAGCCATAACATCCTGTTAACACAGAGGTTTTTATTTTTTCTGTAATGTTTCTTGCTGATCATACATCTTCAGCACAATAAGGAAGGTAGCCAGAGAATGCTTTCACTTGAGTGTGGGAGACAGCAGTTAAGCGCTATCTTCACTGATACCTGTCTTTGCACATCAGTACTACTCATAAAGGAAAGTCTTTCCAGTTATTTTTTGAAGGCATGCATATTTTAATTCTTTTTCCATAAGAATTAAATTATATTACTTGGCAGGGAAAAAAAAGAGCAGAGGGTTTGACGAAATGAGAATAAGGTAATGTTAAGAGAAAAATAAGCACAAATATACTAAATAGGCACAGTATCTGTGGTGTAGTTCCTTTACAACTTTGTTGTATTTATTACCATTTTCTGTCCATAGATCTCAATTTCTATTATTTATAAAATCACCCTCACAAAAATGTAGGGGGTCGTGTTGTAATGATTTTGTACAGATTAAAATAAGTTAGTCTGAGGACGTCAAAAAGTTACCCATTTCTGATCTGTAACAATCCTTTCCCTGTTGAAATGAAGGGATGGTGCCGAGTTTGTCTGGGTTCTGTTCCAAGCTCTGCCTTTGATAATACACTGGGCTTATCTGCAGGTATCTTAAGAAGAATTATGAAAAACTCCAAATTTCATTTTCCTTTTTACCATCATGAGCAAATATCTGGGACACCCCAAACTGATGTCTGTTCTTTGAACGTATTTCATACAAACCTTTCCACTCAGCAGTTCACTCGTTTGTAAAATGGTTTTATTAGTCCAAGGCACGTAGGCATAAGCTAATGTTTGGAGTATATTGGGAGCCAGAAAAAAGAGAAGTTCTTTCTTCGAGCAGTTACCTATCTAACACTCTGTTTCTTTTCTGTACACTGCAGGCTGTGAACCCATCCCTGTAAAGTACCTCCAGTGGAGCAATATAGAGTCTATTGTGGCTGTGGTCTTTTCGTGCCTGGGGATCCTGGTCACCATGTTTGTCACCCTTATCTTTGTGCTCTACAGGGACACCCCTGTTGTCAAATCCTCCAGCCGGGAGCTCTGCTACATTATCCTTGCTGGCATCTTTCTGGGTTACGTCTGCCCTTTCACCCTTATAGCTAAACCCACCACGACATCCTGCTACCTCCAGCGCCTTCTGGTGGGTCTCTCCTCTGCCATGTGCTATTCTGCCCTTGTGACCAAAACCAACCGCATTGCACGCATCCTGGCAGGCAGCAAAAAGAAGATCTGTACCCGCAAGCCACGTTTCATGAGTGCATGGGCCCAAGTGGTCATTGCCTCCATTTTGATCAGTGTGCAGCTGACACTGGTGATCACGCTGATCATCCTGGAGCCCCCGATGCCCATTCTCTCCTACCCCAGCATTAAGGAAGTTTACCTTATCTGCAACACCAGCAACCTGGGCGTTGTGGCTCCTGTGGGCTACAATGGACTCCTCATCATGAGCTGCACCTACTATGCCTTCAAGACTCGCAATGTGCCTGCCAATTTCAATGAGGCCAAGTACATTGCATTCACCATGTACACCACTTGTATTATCTGGCTGGCCTTTGTGCCTATCTATTTCGGGAGCAACTACAAGATCATCACCACCTGTTTTGCAGTGAGCCTGAGCGTGACAGTGGCACTGGGGTGCATGTTCACTCCTAAGATGTACATCATCATAGCCAAGCCTGAGAGGAACGTCCGCAGTGCCTTCACCACCTCAGATGTGGTGCGTATGCATGTCGGGGATGGCAAGGCACCTTGCAAGTCCAACACTTTCCTCAACATATTCCGGAGAAAGAAGCCAGGGGTCGGAAATCCAAAGTAAGTGATTGACTGCAGTTACACATCTATCTGTGTATGTCCCTCTCTTTGCCATCCTCTCTTGGTTGACTGTAGTCTGCTGAATAGTAAGGTATGTAACAGTTTTTCAACTCACCTGTAGCAGAAAAGGTGGAAGTGATCCTTTAGATCTAAGCCTCAGATGGATATTGACACGTTGCTACTTATTTCCTCTCTTGTTTTAAAAGCATCTTTGTATTCTGTATCCTGTCTACCTCTGTGCAGGTCAGGTAGTGGGAGAGTAATCAAGTTCCATTTACAACTTTTTCCATCTCTCCGTGCATGTGATGAGGATCTCACACCCCTATGTGCAGTCGCTCTGCATTACATTCAAACTGAAGTGCTGTTGTAGCCTTTTGGGAAAAGGGAACCAGAAATCCATGTCTGAGTGGCTGTAAATCACATGTACTTGTCTAAGACCACTGGGATGTGTGTGAAAGCTGGGGCTTGAACATCAGGTTTTAAGGTAGTGTTTTGTGACAGCGATTGTGATCCAAAACCACCCCTCATACTATCCCTATGCTCTATTTAATATTCTGAATTGTGAGAATACTCTTAATCATTGTTACTGTAAACTTGTTCATGTTCGTGATCCCAGTGTTGGTGTGAAAGTTGGAGAAGTTAACTGATGGTGAAAATGACTTGCATACACACCTATTGAACCTGTTATTTTCCTTGCTAATAAATAAAAGCAGCCCAGCTGCAACAAAGGGAAAG
>NW_010417803.1:39866-44811 GCF_000710305.1 Buceros rhinoceros silvestris | reverse complement strand
AAGAGAGAAGTATTACTTCAAACAGCATCTCCCTGTGAGCAGCTGTCTGAGTATTTGCATTTTTATTATCTTATTGCTTTTTAATCTTTAAAGAAGCACCATAGGGCTTAGGTTATTTTTGTCCCAATTAAAAAAAAATCAAAATAATAAAGAACCAGTGAAGTCTACATTTCTGAGCTTCCTGATAGAATTAAAATTCAGCTGATTTCCACCTCTTTGGGATTTGTAGGTTTCTCTGAGTCACTCAAGTTTGTTTTGATTCAGTTTTCATAAGAACTGTTTTCATATGTCCTGGAGATGGAAGAGATAAGGATGGAGATTAATACCATAGAAAATCCATGCTGTGGTCAAATTTACTGCAACACTTTATTCTGATACCAGACAGGGGATCAGAAGAGAAAGGAATGGAGATATAAGTAATCCAAGTGTGCCATGGAGGCAATGATAAGACTGTCAGCTCCTGAGCTAAACAGAGAGCTGGGAGAGACAGGCAGCCCCTAGAGTTCACCATGCAGGGAGATGGCCAAAATCTCTGTAGCTCAAGAACTTGAACTCCGTGCAAATAGAAGGATGGAGGCTGATATACCTTCCTCTGACTCTATGGAATTGGTATGGGGTCTTACATGTTTGTAAGAAACTAGTGTGGTATCTGTAGCATAGTCTCTGTCTAATGCTGTTGGTATCTTTAAGATGATGTCTGACCAGAAAAAAAGAAAAATAGAACTACTGAGTATTTTAGATCATGAAACTTATAACAAATTCTTTGTGGTGTCCTTCTACTTTCACAAAAAAAAAAAAAAGAAAAAAGAAAAAAAAAGATAGACAAGGAATATATTTAGAATACAATTCATAATATGAGAAAACATTTCACCCTGTTTAAAAATCAAGCTTCCCTCTCAGCATTGTCACTTTAAATAAACAGGGTTATCTGAGCAATTTGCTTGTTGCATAATTTTAGCAAGGTTTTTCTTGACCTCTCTGTTGAGCCTGTGTGAGTGGTATGAAGCAAAAAAGTGCTACAGAATTTTAAGGTGCTCTTCTAAATTAAAAGCTCAACACCTAGTTAATATGCTTTTCTGTCTCAGGTCAAGCCTCCAGATCTTTTACACAGCAAAGTCCCAACCTCTGACCTAAGCCTCTTGATCAGTTACTGCTATGTTCTTCACTTGAAACGGCACAAAAGCAGAGGCGTGCTAGGCTTGCTGATGGAGAAAGACAGCATGCCTCTATGTACGTGGGCATGAAGAACTGAAAGCTGTGTAGTTCAAAAACATGCAGCTTTGGAAATAAAGTCACAAAACAGCACAAAAAGTAATTTCAAGGCTTCAGAGGGTATTTTAGCTCCTAGCAGAATCCACTGCAATGCTCGTGAGGACATTGCACTAATACAGATAAAGAACTGTGAGTCACTGAGGAAACCTAGCAGGAAAAAGTAGAATTTGCTGGAGCCTTTGAAGCACCTAGATAATTCTGTGTAGTCAGGTCCTTCCTAAAACAGGACTTGAAACTACTAGAACATGCTTAATGCCCACAAGCATGAACTCCAGACTGATTTTCAACATTTTTTTCCCTATGAAAATCTGATGGTTTTTTGCCAAGATTTCAGTAATTCATATCCCTCAGTATGTTGCTCTCCTTTTGGATTCTCTAAATGTCCCTCCTTATGACCACATTTTTCTGTCTGTAAGTGACCAGCAGTTCTTCACTCAACAGATTTCTTTTTCAGCTGTCTTGTGATTTACATCCATTTTCTTGTTATCTCTTCTCTCTCTTCCTAACTTGTTTTCTTTTTCTTCTTTTCCATTTTAATCTCTTTTCCTGTCTGTATCAAATCTCTCCTCTGCTAATCCAGTGAATTTCAATTCCTAAACAGAAAAGTGGCAGCCATCTAAATTAAATTGGTGTGCAGATACAGAGTTAAAAAGAATTAGTTTTAAAAACAAAGTAGTTTACATTTACAAGGGCAAGTCAAAATCATATAAGCCTTGATAAAGCATTCACACACAACATTGTGCTGTTAGTTTAACTAAACTAGTACATCTTGGGGACTAGAGCACCGAGCCACTCTTTCTTCCTGATGTAGAACAGAAGAATTAACCAGGGAAGTCTATTAACACAGGATCTATTCATTAATTCAAAATCTTCAGCTACATCTGGTGCTGATACAGAGGTCAGAAAGTTGTCTTGAAAAATGTCTGTTCCAGATGTATTATCAACAGAGTTTCAATGAAAATCAATTGTTTAGTAACACAGTTCTTCACTTACTTAAATAACAAAGCATGCTGCCTTTACTGATCCGTCACACTCTAAACACGCTATGTGCAATCACGATGGTTTGAACTCTGTCTTACCTGACTGAATTAAACTATGAACAATTACAGGCAGCACTGTTTCAAATAGACCTGTGTCAGGGTTTGAAACCAGCTGGCAACCAAGAACAGCACAGCTGCCCTCTCACTCCAATAGGAGAGAACACAACGGCTTAAGGGTAGGGACAAAGGACTGGGAGGGCTCAATCATCAGTTATGGTCACAGGCAAAAGACTGACTCAACTTGGAGAAACAAAATCAATTTAATTTAAACAACAGACCCATTACCAAATCACCAATCCAATCACCAGTAGGATAGTGAGAGAAACAACAGGATCTTAAATATATCTTACCCCGACCCCTCTCTTCTTCCTGGGCCCAGCTCTGCTACCTCCTGCCCTGACTTGGCACAGGAGGGGCAGAGGATGGTGGGGTCATGGTCACTCTCAGTCCATTCCATGTTGCTTCTGCCACTCTTTCTTCTCCAAGCGAAACACTGCTCACAGTCCTTCCCTGTGGCAATGCAGCATCGCTCCCATGGCAGACAGTCCTCCGTGATCTTCTCCAACTAGTGTGGGGATATTCCGCTGGCAGTGGTTTCTCCCAGTGATGAAATGCCCCAGAACAGGTGTCCCTCAGAGTCACAGCCTTTTTCGGGATCAATTACCTGCTCCAATGTAGGCTTCTCCATCACTCCTTTCTCCAGCGTGTTTTACTCCACAGGCTGCAAACACTTTTTCTCCACTGGTGATCTCCGAGGACTTCAAGAACTCAGCCTGCCATCTTGCCACAAGCTGAAGGAAAATGGCTGTTTCAGAGTGCATCCCCAACCTCTACGTCTCTAACCTGGGTGACCACATGGCATCTCCCAAATGGTTGCCCGTCCCTCTGACCTATCCCCTCGTAAACAAAAGAGAGTTCCCAAAACAAGTTCCTTGCCAAAAGGTTTGCCCTCTTGAATACATATTTATCACAGAGGCACTGATTGGTTCAGCCTTAGCCAGAGGTAGGGACACGTAGGAGCCAGGGGAGCTTTTCACAAAGCTTCTTACAGAGGTCATGCCAGCAGCCCCATTCCCTGCTACCAAAACGCCACCAGACACAAACTAAACATAAGCTGGTTGGGAACTTTCCAGTGGAATATGTTTTCCATCAGAAAATTCTGGGCTCTCAAAACGTTTCATAGAATTGAGCTTTCATGGTAGGGATCCTCTCTGGACTTCCATTTTTCCCATGGAGGGATGAAGATGTTGGGAAAGTGTGAGGAAACTTTACCCCAAAAGCCATTAGTTAAGGCACTCTCTTAGGTAAAGAGCATCATCTCCTTCGCTTCCCAGATGAACGCCCTATAACTGGGCTATGCACTGTCCCAGGGCAAGTCTCCTCCGCTCTCTCTGTTCTTGACCAGCAGTGTGATCAGGAACGGAGAAAAAATCTTCAAGCAAACACTAGAGAAATACTTCGTATTATTCTGTGAGAGAGCTTGAACCTGGGTCTGAGAGGTCCGTCGCAAGTGTCTTCAGTACTGAGCTACTGTCAGTACCTCCCTCTTTTCAAATGAATATTTAAATATATATAGAAATTGGAACAGTTCTATCAGGAGAGATGGAGGAGTGATATCTGCTGATTTTATTGAAGCTTTGTGGGAACATTTATTGGTAAAGTTTGCTGCTTGATGACATTATGAGATCCTGGCTGTTACAGGATGATTACATAGCAGCAATTTTTAGAAGAGTCTTTTTAATCTTTTTTTTTTTCTTTTTTTATTTTTTTCCCAGCTGTGAGATTGTAACTTGCTGGTAGGGATCTTGCTGTGATCATTAGCCTTGTTCTTGACCACAAATGTTACTTTGATCTATGAGGGACAATCAGCTTGAAGAGCCCCAGCACTCCTGCACAGTGCCTATATGATTGCTTCCCTGAGGAAGCAATACTCCTTTCTGTACTACATGCAGAAAAAATAACCTATAACATTGAAGATGCTGATCTTGAGGGGGGTTCAGGAAACACCTTTTTCAGCCACTTCTTCAAATGGACCCTATTCAGTTTGCAGGAGGCTGAAGCCAGGCCTGCAGCCTGCAGGTCTGTTGTGTTGCTTTCCCATACTCAGCGCACACACTTCAAACAGAATTTGAGCCACAGAGCAAGGCTCACTTCTTCTCCCATGCTTCTTGTGGGCTGCAGTGGCATGAGAAGGATCAGTGTTGCAGAGGGGACCACAAGGCATAAGTTTGTTGTACATTTTTGGGTAATTAGCTCCAGGTTTTGCCATGATGCTTAGGTTTTGCCATGATGCTTAGGTTTTGCCTTGGTCTTTACATATAAATGATTTAAAATTTATGGCTGAGATGCCGGGTTTGGACACTATTTTATTGCATTTTGAATCAGAGTAAGTAAGGGTTTAGTTGTCAACATAAGTTGTGTAGTAAAATCTGAGTTGATAAGAAGGCCAATTAGAAAGACTCACTGAGTGGCCAGGACTCCACATTAATGTGTAAGCCACCCGCTTCCCCACCTTGTAATTTTAATTCATTTGCATTCAGTTATTTTTCCTCCATCTGTCTGCCCTCAGAAATGAACAGCTGTTTTAAAATATTTCCAAACATGTACTTTTTATTCGTCTTTTAAACATGTTT
>NW_010417803.1:29743-39790 GCF_000710305.1 Buceros rhinoceros silvestris | reverse complement strand
CGGCATTCCATGCCTCTAGGCTGCCTTCAAGCAGAGTCCAGACAGGGCACTTCGCCTTCAACTGGGCGAAGGATCTCTCAAAATGGCTTAATTTTATTCCAATAAAAAGTGTCAAGCAACCCAACATCCCCTAGTACCTTCTCCCTGCTTCCCTTACAGGAGCTTGTTCTTGTTCTTCATCCTCCTGTCCCTCTGTCCTGGGTCCCTTCTTACAGCTTCTTAACTGGGAATCAGCCTTCTTAGTTACCTCTAGTAACACGTGTCTGTTCCCTTAACCAAAGCTTAGGAAACCATCTCCTTTTTTTTGTCTTGCTAGTTATAAAATTATCTCTTGGTATTCTTAAGTTACTCTTCCTCTTTAAACTGACTTGATGAGTTGCCATTTCATCTTGAGCAAGCTGTGCTGACATGCCCTGTTTTTCTGGGACTCATTTCACTTAGCGACTCATGGTCCACAAAGGCTTTTG
Organism: Buceros rhinoceros silvestris; assembly: GCF_000710305.1. Classification (NCBI taxonomy): domain Eukaryota; kingdom Metazoa; phylum Chordata; class Aves; order Bucerotiformes; family Bucerotidae; genus Buceros; species Buceros rhinoceros. The sequence continues at coordinate 39,323 of NW_010417803.1, read as the reverse complement.
GGTTGCTCAGCTCCTTCAGTTGCAAAGCCTCCCACAGATGTGCAGTGAAGGGAATCTTAGCATCAGTACGTCCAGAAGGCAGGACATTTTGTTTCACTGTTTTTTCGTGATAGTGGAAGGAGACAAATACACAGCGTAGCATGGCAATAGTTGGAGCTTCCAGAAATAGGGAGTAAATGTTCAGCATGTTCAGTTGCAGTCACACAAAAGCACATCTTTTACAACCTCTCACTTGATCCCACCTGAGTGCCTTGTCATAGGAAGAAACACTTAGGAGTATTCTCTCTTCTTGTTCTCATGTTACTACTGCATGCAGTCAATATTCTTTAAGCAGGGGGTTGTGAAGGCAAGGGGGGAGTGTGGAGAAGTGTGAACAGAAGACATGAAAACGTTTCCAATTAACGTAAGTAAAACAGTGTGGTTTGTCCTGACCTCTGCAGGCTAAAATGTATGAAATCAAACAAAACCAATCTCAACCTGGACACCTACACAGAAAGTACAGTATTTCACTCTCTCTGGTTGAAATGCTTCAAAAGATCGGACACAAGAAGATTTAGTGGAACGTGCAAGAAGTATTAGTAATAACTGGTCACCACTGTACCTTCTCCCACACTTCAAGACAAAAGCCCAGTCTGAGAAGTCTGCAAAATTTCTAAATTACATCACCTAAATTGCATCACCTAGAATTATCCTTAAATGCCTGTTGCACAGATTGCCTGTTTAGTGTAGTTTTGTCTTCTCACAACATTGTCAAAACAGTGTAGAGACAATTGTTGAATCTAATAAGAAATGGTAGGCTGGCTTGCTTTGCAATTTAGAAAGCCGATGTAGTGGGTAAACTTCTCATGTCCTGTAGTAGTATTGCATACACAATAAGAGAGCCCTTTATTTGCACCATTACAGACCTTGGAAAATATCAAATTCCGAGGCACTTTCAAGAAGACCCCTAAACCTGCTGGGTCTGCACAGCCATCCTGGTGAGGCTCACCCCAGAGGGAAAAGGCATATTACAGGAGAGAGTTTTGAATCAGCAGAAAGGTTGTAAGCTCCTGCAAGTGGGAAATAACACAAAGATTAAAAAGAAAAAAAAAAAAAAAGATAGAGGCAGAAAATTACACAGGACAAGTTATGCTGTTTATTTAAGTATTTTCTTTGTTGCTGTATATCTGATCTTTCCATTAACCCAGCAAGAAAACGTTGATGTCCAGGCCCTGTTTTCAGTGCTGACTCTGTAGAGCAGTGGCACCATGGGGTGCAAGGCACAGTGCTGGTCTCTGGCTGTGCTGCTCCTGGCTCCCCATCAGGGTACAGTGCTCTACATCCACAGGGCACTGGGTTCACCCTTCTGTCCCACCCAGAGCATATCACGGAGGACTCTGCTTCCTTTGCAGTGCACATGAAGATGTGGCAGCTCCAGCATGGCTCCCTGGTGCCACAGCTCTCACAAGGAGGACAGGTGGCACTCTGGTCTGGCCCACCTCATCTCCCTATCACAGCCTTCCCTGGCATTTGCCTAGCTTCCGTACACAGTGTAGTCCTTCACCATTTACTGAGGTTGCAGTGCATTTTGGGGAAAGCATCTTGTATACTTACAAGGACAGTTGAAGGTTTTAATGGCAAGTATCTCTCTCTCAGCAGTTGGTACATTTTCTGGCTTTGCTGGGCTATTTACTGGGCTTAAACCAATAATGATTTTGAGGGCACATAGCACTGTGACAGGTAACAGCTCTTACCCAATTCCCTCATGTACGTGATGTGAATTTCAAGTAAGAAAATTCAACCAACTCAGTCAAGCTGTTCAGTTCTTGTCGGTATATTGATTTAAGTGAATATTTAAAACTCCCAAAAGACAGTAACATGTTTGTTTCCAAAGGGACTCTCACAACTGATGTTAAAGAATTGGAAAGAAACACAAAATAAGGGAGTATGAAACTTAATAATCCAATAGCAATCACTTCTAGCCCTGTTGCAGGGTTGTCCATTAAATCTGAGCTATATAATTATATTTAATATTATCCTCCATAGCCTTGAATTTGCATTTGCTTTAATAGATATGATCTAGTTCTGTCTCAAAAAAAAAAAAATAAATAAATTAACTCCGAGATGTCACTTTCAACACTTACAGTCTTTCTAGTTATTTAAATTAATAGTAAAAGTTGTATTTATTTAAAAACCAGACATGGCAAATGTGTACACCAAACTATACACCAAATTTTGTATCTGTCTATATATGTGCATGATAACCAGTCTGGAGATAGAGAATTTACTCTTTCCTTCTAATGAGAAGTAGGGGGCAAGACTGCAGAAAGGACTGTAACTTTTTCTTGCAAATTATCCCAGCCAAAGAGACTCCCAGCACATGCATAACCAATCACGTGTCACTCCCAAGGCAAGCTGAGGAGGAGTGGAGACAGATATTCAATAGGATCGAGACGATTGTGATCAAGTACAAGCCATGAGGTCTGGCAGTTTAAGGCTTATTCCTCTGGGTTTCCTTCTGTGTCTAAACAGAGGCTGCCTGAGACTACATTTAAGAGAAATTAGAGAAGCAACGAGGTTCTGCAGTGGCCTTCAGTAAAAGCAGTGGGGATAAACCCCTCACTCAGGCAAAACCCAGGTTATATTGAACTAGTTTTACAAGGCGCAGTACCTGCACCCTGGGCTTCCATCCAGACTTCTGCTTCCTTGCCACCAGTCAGAGCCACATTTTATTTGGATGGTTGCTTTAGGTGAAAGGGCTGTTGTATAAGGTTTTATGTAATTTCCTCCCTTTCTCATAAGCTCCCGGTCCGGGACAGTTTTGCCACTTTCTTTTCAGGGATATTCACAACTCTCTTCTCCCAGGGGATTTTGACTGGATGTAAAATCTGAGGACTGGTCTCTGAGCGCAGCCTGGTTCTTACTGAAGGACCCCTGCAGAGCTCCTTCTCTTGCTTTTCTGCTCTTGAGATGCTGAATCACAGAAGGTTGTTTTACTCACTGATGTAGCACCAGGCAGAGTTGTGTAATGAATCTCAGTACTGAAACACAATGATGCATAGATGCACATAGAGAGCAATCACATCAGAGAGGAGCTTTACAATCTCTGCTTCCTGACAGAAGGGAAGCAAAGGCAGTGCTACAGAAATCCTGGGGAAGGCTAACGTCTTCCTTGGCATAAAACACAGGAATAACGGCACCACTTGTAATTTAATTTCTTGCTTGACTGGATCACTTATTACATTTCCTTGTATTTTTGTATTTGTATATATTATTTATTGCATTTTTATTCTGAAATGTAGTCATAACACTCCAGTTAGGATGCTACAAAAATACACCAACTCAACAGTGAGTGATACAAACAGTTGCATTCACATGTAGGTGTAAGCAAGTGATGTTTGTCTGCTTAGCACCATAATTTCACATTGTTTTGGTTAGAATTCTCACTGTGAGAAAAATAAGGAAGAAATCTTCTCCCTTTAAGAGTGTCATGTAGATAAAAAAGTGTTGAAAGTTGCATCCAGATAAGCACTTAAAAACCTGGATTTTTTCCTATATCATATATAGAAGTCAGAATCCAACTCTCATAAGCACATACTTAGGAAAAAAATCCCACCAACCCATGTTTAGGGGGTGTTGTCTGAAATGCCATTTTAAAATGCACAACAGCCATGCATTTAATTCAGCATTTTAAAGTGGAAATGGAATGAAGACCTGAAATACAAGTGTCCTAGAGGCTACTTTAAGATTTTTTTTAAGTCAAGAATGCATTTTACCTCCTTCCTATCCTCAAAGGTGTGATGTTTCAGCCCTGTGCCTCAGTTATTCACCTCCTGTCAGCAGAAGCAATCAGAGCTGTGACATTTCACCAACACATGATAGTTCATGTTCAAACACTTGCTAGAATAAACACACAGGATATTCTGCAAGTGTTTATCCTGCAGGGATCTCTGAGCCACCTTGTGATTTCATACGTCTTTGACCTATTTTAGAGGTGAACAAAAATTTGCGTGCTGAAGGGTATCAGATGAGTGTCTGATATCCTGTATATAAGGATAGGGCTATACAAAAGCACAAGCCCTATACACATCTATATACAGTCGATACAGGGGGTTTGTTTTTTCTTAAATTAAGATGTAGTCTGAAAAATATTCTTGATTCATCCCAGCAATTTAGTGCAAAGTCACTAATGTGAAATGCAGAACTACTGCTAATTTATTTAATCCTTTTTCATGCTTAGGATAACACAAGCACATACGAACCCAAAACGAAGACGACACTCTTGGATGTCACCTCTTTCACTGACGTGAAAGGCATCTCACATTCTGCCTTGTCCACAGAGCTTATCCCTACCTGCAGTGAGCACTCCTCTTTGCTCAGGAATGTGCCACAAAACAAAACACTGCAAGACACACTGCAAATACTACAAACACGTAAACAGAGCATAAGATTTTTAGCAAGACTCTGTAATTCATAGGGAAGTCATGCCCTAAGAGTGAGAAGTATCTCTGTTAAGGACTGTAGGCATGTATGGCTTTCCATCCTGTTAGAAATTAAATTGTCTGAGCAGGGTTTTATCCTGATTGTACAGTGTTAGTCTCAGTTCAGTATTGCTGTTTCATTAGAAAAGTATCTTTGAAGCCCTTGGAGGATGACACTAGCACATACATTTTATTTGCCGTGGGAAGTGGCCCACACGTTGCTGTCAGCTGATCAGCAATGTGTTTCAAAACAAATTTGTCAGGATGATACCTGCTGTCTCCAAGGCAGAAAGACCTGACTATCTTGTGACTATCATCACTGTAATTTGGGAATGGTCTCCACACCTATTCCCTGTCTTAAGGAACGATTTGAAAATATTTCTTATCAGCAGTAGCTCAGGTTAAGCTCCCCTCCTGCCTTTGTGCTCCCAGAACTGGGGGTATTTTTGACAACGGGAATTTTACTAAACTTTGGAAACAAAGTCAAGCAGTTTCATCTTACGTATGCCTGAACAGCATGAACCACTGCTGATTGCACTAGCCTTTGTGAGACCACAACATGCACACATTTGTGCCTTGCCATCAGCAGCAGCTGAGTTTCGGTAATTACATGAACAGGACACAGCACACTAGCCAGGCATCTGCAGAAGCCCAGTATTCTTAAAATGCCCCCGAATTCAGACACATTCATCTACAAACTCTTGTAATACCTCTTACAACATTTAACGCTATCCTAATTTTCCCATTCTTCACATTACTTTCATTGAATACAGAAGAAGATGCATAGACTGGTGCTCGATACGATGTGTGGCAAAGGAGTGGCTAATTTCTGGTGCACTACAGAGTCCAAAATCTGGATGCAGATTTTGCTAAATGCCTGTCACACAAATGTTTTTAATGGAGCAACTTTCTTACTTCTCTTTCATCTGGCGATGTAAGAGTTTTTAAAGGGAAGAGTGAGGAATTTCAAAATCTCTGTCTTTACCTCCGGCTTGACTTTGATTTTTTTTTTTATTTGGCTGGCATGGTTTGATGTTTTCTTTACCTGTCTTCTGATACTGCTTTCCACCTGTCCCAAATGCACTGAGAACTATTGACACACCCAAAGCAGAAATCTGACCACATTGTCCTCTGTTCTCCGAGTTCTTAGCTCTGTGTCCCAAGGACTCTGAAAGGGCAAAATCAGCATTGCCAGATCTTTGTTTGGGGTTTCCAGAACCAGGTCAGATTCAGTGCCCCAGAGAGATTTAATGTCCACACAGAAGACATCTACCGTCAAAGAGTTGCTAGTGATCATGGCTAAAGAGAAAAATTAATTTCTGTGCTGTGCTGAAGGACTCTAAGAAACCACTTTAAGCGTGGGCTGAAAAGGAAAGTGTATAGTATCAATAGAACATCTGCCTCCACACTGAAGTTGTTAAAGACCATTTGATTTTGAAATAACAAGTCAGCTAATTCTTCAGAGCATATATGTGCTCTGGCATTCAGCCTCCCACACCTGACAAGTATGGGTTAAAAGGCATTATCACTGTAAACAGCAAACAATTGTGCAGGCTAGAAGTAATCCCACAATTTGTCACTTTAAAGCCCACTTGAAAACTAAAAGCTCCACATTTCTTATTATTGCATTATAAACAATTTACCATTTCTGTTTACTGCTTCAGTTAATCCCTTCTTAAGCTGTTTCTCCTTCTCTGCTCTGCAGTTCTTTGTGGTGTGCAGGATGTGGTTTTCATCCACACTGCAAAATTAATATTACACAGAGAGTGAAAAAAAAAAAGAAAATGGGGAATTACTGTCTGTTGGATTGTCCTTGAGCCAGATTTCAAGGTCAGATAAACATTAACATCAGCACCAGAGAAAGGTGTCCCTGCTGCCCCGGGTTTGGGGATTAGGGGTGAGAGTTGTCCTTTCCAGCAGCGAATTGTTAGATTGCCTGAGCTGCATGGCAGCACCACAGATGGACAGGTCAAAGCTACTATTCAACTCTAGCAAAACAAGTGCCCCCAATCTGATTCTAGCAGCTCCTCACTATGAGATAGTTTGCTGGTGTTTGCAGTTTCAGTCTGATGAGTCTCAGGTATCCCCAGAGAATCAAAGGCTCCGTTTAAAAGTCCGTCTGCAAGCCACCTTCTAGCTAGTATATCCTCCTTCTCTTTACCTAGCACAAATAATCTTTGCTCATCCCTAGTGTGTTAAATAAAGCCAGGAATGTCTCTCGTGTTGCTTTCTTATTTAAACCTCTTGATAGCCTTCACCTCTACTGCCATGGAAAAACTTTGGGTTTTTTTTTAAGGTTCCTTTCTGGCCATTTCTATTCATGGCACAAGCTAGATAACTTCAGATGGTTCAGTTCAGCCTGTTTTGGCTGGCTTGCAAGTCTTGTACTTCCAGATCAAGGACCGTCCGGAATTTAGGATTTACTCCACGTTACTCATTTTTTTGTGTGTCCCAAAGGCCCCCAAACAGCCAGCTAACCAGCCAGCAGCAAAATATGCAAAAAACAACTAAGCAACCAAAAAAAAAAAAAAAAGCTAATCCCAAAGTCTGTGTAAGCCCCCGTGAAGGGATTATCTACCTTGAGCAGACTGACAAGGTCTGACAAGGGGCTGCGCTTGAAAGCATAGCATAGCCAAGCACAGACAACTGCAAAAATGCCCAGCAAGCAGATTAAGTGTGTTGGTGGCGCTAACCCTGCAGAGCCACAGGCTAACCCACACTGCTGTTGGCTCTTGTGCCCCAGTCGGCAGGTTGATGTGTGGACATGCAGGAGCAACCCAGCAGCTCCACAAGGGTCCTTGGGACCTTGCGTGTGACAGTGTGGGATCACAGCAGCGTTGTGGAAACTCGTGTGGGTGTGTAGCAGAGGCTGGTGTATCAGAGCAGTACAGGCTCCTGTGAGGTACCAAGGGTGGCCCCAGCACAGCATCTTTGTACTCCACAGTCAATCAGTGGTCACTCCTCCCTTCCTTTCTCATATCCTCTGAAAGTAAGGCTATACACATTTCGTAATCCTTAGGGTTATATAAATTATCTCAAAAATCTCTCCTGTCACATCCTGGACAAAGGATTTGCCTGCAGTTACTTTGGGCTATCATAGCCTGTAGATCCACAAATGCTTTAAGCTGCCCTAAGCCAGAAATGATACCCAAAGCCTGCCTTTACCTTATTGCTGTCCCTTTGCTTATGGAGGGAGAAAAGCCTGGATGGCCATGCTGTGAACAGGAGCGGGGGACTGATAATGCTTTTTTTCCTTTTTCTGGCTTAGCTGTCACACAGATTAGTTCTCTCTGTCATTCCCTGCCAGCTGATTGAGCAATCACACCAAGGGTTGCGTGTTGGGGCAGAGGGGCAGGTGGAGGGAGCAGCCACAGAGGGCCAGAGTGGTCCCCTGGGCATGCAGCTGGCCCAGGGTGACCTGAAATGCAGCCTTAGCTCTGTCTCCACCATGCAGCTCAGTGATGGGTCTTTCTAGGCATCCTACAGGGACTATGATCTCCTTGGTGACTGTGACACTTCTCTTTGGCAGATGGTCACACCTCAACAGAGAGGATGTGCTGTGAAATCTTTCCTCCTCCTAGTCCTCCACAGGTGATAATTATCTGTATGTCTCACTCTACCGGGCAAGGCGAATGACCCCACAACCTCCCTCCTACTTGCAGTGCTCTTTGCTCCACAGTTCTTAATGATTTTTTTCTCTCCAGAAACCGCTACTGTGCCATTATTAGCATAATTAAGTTAAAACTCAGAGCAATTATTTACAACTATCACTTTGCTTGGAATTCGGGACTTAATGTTGTGAAATTGTACTGAAAACTTGTCCATCTTCCCAACCTCATTTATTGGCTTAATGGAATATATTGCAGAAAAATTCTATCAGATCCTGCCTTATACAAAAGTTATTGAAAATTCAGCTCCTCTTCCTACAGCAAGAGAATGTGGCCCTACTTCTTCTTATGTAGCTATCGTTTGAGTCAGTGATGACAAACGTACATAAAACCTGACCTTTCAAGGATACAAACATAAGAAGATGAACATGGTTCTGCCTAGGAAGATGCTAGATTTAAAAAGGCAAGAGGAATTGGGAAGAGTGTTCAGCTGAGCACTTCACTGCTCTGGTTGTACATATGAAATGTGCTTACACTCCCAGTCACCTTGCAGACTGATAGAGGGTCGAGGAGGTGAAAAGCAGGCTAGAAAGTTTGTGCATTGCTGAGCTGTCCCTTGGGATTGCGGAGGGCAGTCAGTCTGAACACGGGAGCAGGAACTACTCTAGGATGTGATTGCAGTGTGCCATGGGACACACGGCACAAGGCTTCTTTCCTGCATTAAAGCTAGGGCTTATGTGTAAGTTCTTAAAAACTACGGGGTGATTCAGGGCTATCACTGTATCAGTGGGATGCCATCATCATGTCTCCTGAATTTACTTCCCAACTTGCCTTCTTGCTAATCTTATTGATGGCCAGTTGTTTCAGATTAGAATGGATAAAATCTGGGGCTCTGCTTTTCTGGGTGTTTTTGACTGTGGGGATTGTAAAAGGTTTTTTTACTACTCAGATGATATCTAATGTGAAGGGTTTCTGACTGTGCCTTCAGATAATAGGTAACACAGTGTCCTGTGCTTCAGTTATCTTGGATGCCAGACAGATGGATTTAGTATTTGTTTGGCGGGTCTGGTTGAGCAGAGAGAGTAATTTCAGAGCAGAAGGTGAATGTTTCTGGTTTCACAGCTGTTCAGGTATAAAACATTACTGACGGCAATTTACACTTTCCTACAATCCTGACACAGCTGTTTGCCTCATGGTATGACTCATTTACGCTTAAGAGAAAAAATAGTGGCAAGAGTGACTCTCCCTCAGATCCTTTATATTCCTCTCTGCAGATTTCAACAGACCTGTTACCTACACTGTTCTGAAACTGGCTAGAAGCATTTTTCTGCTTCAAAGAACATAAAGTAAAGCAATTAATCCACTTCTTTCATGAACCCTCTGCACTGCTACCCTGCTTCCTCTGCCAGACTCCCTGTTTACTGTGCCCAGGGCTTCGTTAGAAAGCAGTTCAGACGCTTTCATGATGGTATGCCAACTTCTTGTTCAAATGCACAGAAGATCTGTCCTGCC
>NW_010417803.1:9963-29596 GCF_000710305.1 Buceros rhinoceros silvestris | reverse complement strand
GAATTACCCTTGAGAAGACTGCCCCCAAAACGACCCATTAATACTCATATTGCAAAGACGGGCAGGCTACCTAATTTTTTGGTAACCAGAAAAATGTATGTGAAGTGCCATCGCTGCCTGCAAAGCTGCAAGGAAGAAGAAGGGCTACATGATCATAATTAAAAATAGAAGGTTAAAAGAGAGGTACAGAGATCTGGACACTAAATCTGAATCAGGGCTCTGCAGCGTTAGCACACGCTACTAGTGAGACAAAGAAAGCCTGCAAGGACACTTCGAATTGAATGCTTCGAAAGCATTTGTTTTTATTTATGCAGTTAACAGTGACTTGATAATTGCAAAATAATTAACTGAAGTATAATCAACACACGCACTACATTTCATATAACACTATAAATCCAAATTTCACTATAAATCCAAATCCAAATTCAGCTGAAGCATCAACCTTTTTAGAGTTGATTTCTGTAGTGTGTATGCTGGTATATGCCCATTACCACATGGGGATCGTCCTTGACCTTGACCAAAAGGCAGACCACTGTTCTGATGGAGTTTGATAGCATTTTAGCAACAGCTTCCCTCAGAATGCAAACCTGATGGGTCATTTGGGGGGGTTGCATACTCTATTTTATTTAATATCTGTGTCAAATTTTGGCTGAGGAGCACAACCACAGCCACAGTAAGAGAAGCGTGTACCGTATTTTAAACATTAGGAGGCATTTCAAACTGTCTGAAGAAGCAGGCTTCTTTCTTCCTTCCTTCCTTCCTTCCTTCCTTTCGGATAGGAGAATTTCATAACAAGACCTACAGAGGTCTGGAGAACACAATGCTCTGAATTCACTCTGGGGAAATAACTCGATAAGAAATACAGGGCGGGTAACAAGGGATGCAACCAAGCCAGAAGCAACAGCAAAGTGCAGTAGCTGAGGTACAATAGCTGGCAAAGCCTCAGAAAGCCTCAGAAAGACCCAGGTCTCAAGCAGTGCTCTAAAAAAAAACATCTTCCACTTTTTTCAGGGTTCCTGAGCAAGACTTTCCATGACTGTGTGCCCTTTATTGTGTGTATAGCACTGTGCATGTGTGAAATATGTTTAAAACTGGATTTTACGCTCAGATAATCAACTGCATGTTGCTGCTTGTTTTGTAAAATTAGCTCCTGTGACTCAATAAACTACTAATTTCTGACTTTTATCAAAACAAGCACAGAAAGTAGAAAGCTCTTATTTTGTCAATAGACGAAGAAAACTGGAGGTCTGTAGAAATCTCAGATATTATGTTTAATCAGAAGCTTAATAAACTATGTAACTTTAATAGGGTGTATGAGAGAGCATGGTAGCTAAGTTCCTAGTTATGGTTGCCTTTAAATTGTCAAATCTCACAGATCTCATTACACCTGGTAAGCAATTTAGTTGTTCTAGAGACTTCAAAGTGAGTAGGTTTACAAAATTGCTCAGCAGTATGTATTATTTGTGTTTTATTCATAATAGTTCAGAAGTCATCTCCAGGCATCTACCTCTCCAAAACGGGTATGCATGTATTCTGTGTACATCATGCTGTGCTCCTGTGCTTTAGTATGTGGTGAGAGGAATGGCTTGTTTGGCTCATGAGCAGCTGTACTGAGTATGTAGTACATGCACATACCATCCATGAATATGTTGTTCTGAGATAAATAGAAGTACGGCAAGCATGCACTATGATTGTGGGACGGGGAGAAATGCTGAATTTTGTTTTGAATTTTATTTGCAATACAATGACAATTACTTTTTGCAGAAATCCATCGATACATTCCATGTGCAAAAATACCCGATATTTTTGTCAAAGCACACCCGTGTGTGTGTGTGTATTTTTATTGATACTGGGGAAGACAAATTAGAGTTTGCATCCACTTGATAGGGTAAGGAAGGGGGAGAAAAATGAAGTGGAAATTGTCTTATAGTAACAGTCAAAACTGCAACCTGCAACCCTTTTTTGAATTGCCATTGCAGATAGAACATCTAGGAGACTATTAATTTTGTGCCTATCTCAATAAGGCCAACATTTCATTTTAAAAAAAAAGCAGCACATGTAGTGAAATCACATATAATGAAAGCTAGTGACTCTTCAGCTAGAGCCCAAAAGTAAAGGAAAGGAAACATTTAGAAAGGCAGATTAGGAAAATAAGGGACACAGGAAAAAGCAGAAGCTGAGCATATATTAAAAACTCCATCAAGAAAAACTTTTGGTGATGCTTTAGTAAATCAGATGTGAAAGGCAGATGCTCCTTTTTCATCATTTCACACTGCATTGAGAATACGAGCAGAGAAGTCCCTCTGACAGCTAGATGCACAGCAGCCCTTTCCATCTGGTATGTAAAAGTGCATCAGGGCTCAGCAGAGGAAGCAGGAATGAACACCATGAGAACCTATTTTAAACAGTACTGTGCTGGAGTCAAGTAGAAATCTATGAGGAAGTCATGGTGACAAGAGGAGAAAAGATGGGAAAACCCGGAGTGACCCTTAGGCACAGGTCAAGGACAGGCACCCTATTGAGTGGTATAGCCACCATGTGTGCACATGTGTATAACCACTCACTGGGTGTCTTTTTCTTTTCAATCTTCAGGAAGAGGCAGCCAGAGTTCTCGCCCCCCAGCCAGTGTCCGTCGGCACATGTGCAGCTTTGAAAAATCCCACACTGCAGTGAATGTGTAAGAGAAGCTGCATGACAAAGAGTGGTTTTACCCCTTGCATTCTCTTTCTCATTGGTTCTTCATGTCTAATGATGGGACAAATGTGGTGCATGCCATTAAAGATGGGAAATTTTCTTATGTTCCCTGTTTTACACAATGCCTTGGTGTGACCGTCCATATGTGATGAAGAGGACACTGAATAATTTTTTTGCAGCTTTTACTTTTTTTTTAAGACTTCAGTTTTAATTGTAAGTGCCTACAACTTTGCAAATACACCCTTTTTTGGTACTAATTTTATCTTCTTTTTCCATTTAGACAACCTTTTTTTTTCTTTTTTACAGTTTAGCATGGAGATGACATTATCCTGCGTGCTTTAAACAACAATTTAGTGGCTGTCTCACGGCAAGACACCTTTGCTGTGCACAGCTTCTCCTAACTGGGCTTGTTAGTGAACTGCTGCTGCAGAGCCAGCAGTGGGAACACAGAAAACTGGTTTGGTGAGATTTGCAGAGCAGGGAAATCCTGAGCAGGCACATGTAAATAAATCCAGGAGAACCTGGCCTAGGAACAAACAGATGCCATAAAGTATCTTTAAAAAATAGCAGAGAAAATCTTCCTGTTACAATTTCTGAAAAATGCTTGGAGTCTTCGCATCCTGCATTCAGAGAACAATAGCAAAGTTTAGCTCTTCAGAAACAAGAAGTGCAAATATTGCCCTCTCTGAGCAAACACAAATCCGGTGGAGAAAACATGCTGGCTGTTGCAGAAACAGAAAGGCCTCCCCACGTTTCTTCCAGGACAGATTTGTGTTCATTTCCATCTGACAGTCCTGCCTCCTGCCCCAGGGAAGGTTGTGCAGTGACTAGGTGGAAAGCTGCCTGCGATCCACTGACACAGCATTTAGAGCTCACTATGGCGAGAGATGCTGCTCAGCTCCTCTCGTCAGCGACAAAGCACTCTAGCTCTGAATGTGTCTCTGACGGTCCATGCTATTCGTGGACAGGGAGCAATGATGTTATTCAATCAAATTTGCCCCTCTGATTTGCATATCAGAAGAAATACGTAAACCACATGATATATCTGGAGCAGTGGTGGGGGTTTTACAGGGCCTGCACAGCCACCAGATTTGCAACCCTGAAAGACAAACTTTACAAAGCCAGTGTAAGGAGCAGAACAAACATTTTATTATTAGCTTCCAGTCCGACAACAATATGCCCTTCTTTTCTGATCTGGAACAAGTGCTGCAGATTCCCAGGGCAGAGGTTGCCAATTGTCTGTCTAGAAAGACTGATGATGACATGGGAGTCCGACACAGGTGTACCATTAGGAGGCAAATGCGAATGCAACAACTGATTGTATTCAGAAAGCATGGGCACAAGCTATAAAACTCCTGAACACAGGGAAGGCTGAACCTCCTGCTTTTTGCATGACAACGCTTGGGATTTTTTTTCAGTTTGGAAAAAAATCCTCATCCACGTGAGCTCCTGAGACACACTTCTGGTGCAACTCCAACCAGCGAATGGGACTTCAAATATTTGTGACAGCTACACAGATAAGAAAGGCTTTAAAAAGCAGCAAAGCTTTTCAGACCTGCTGAGCATGAAGCTTGCTATTTCGGCTTCTCTGCCTGTCCCCGCCCCTCAGGCTTCCTTCTCCCTCCATCTGGGGCTGATGTTTTCAGAGTGTTGGCAGTGCTGCACTGTGGCCAGGGGAAGGGCATGTCCTCTATCAGCAACCAACTTCTTAAGCTCCCTGTGACCATCCAGCCCAGGCTCAACAGCAGGCACGTGTCCATCATACCACGAGATGCCCATCACCACCACCTGGCCTCATGCTTGAGTCTCAGTCACCAGAACTGCAGCAGTGCAAGCCTGGACTTTCCTGAGGAAGCCCTGCTTCACTACCCCAACAAACTAGAAATCACCATGGGTGCTGTGGTTTTCCTTGCCTCCCAGTTGCAGGCAATTAGATGTAGGAACTTGAAACTCACTTGTGTTTTGATGGTCACCACACACATCAGTTATTCTGCTAATGTTGAACTCCATTTTCTGTATGAACCTGGGGCTGGTCAGAAAGACAGAATCACAAAACTTTATTATCATATTAAAAAACTCAGAAACATCAGCTTTGAGTTTCAGGGCTCTTTTCTTCTCAAGCTACACATTTGTTACCATGGAAACTTTCAGATACACCCAGAAAACCCACAGGCTTTACTAGCTGCTTTATCTACTGCAGCATATTAGGAAGATACATACATATTATAAATGAGGGCCCTCGTGACTAAGCTTCCTGCGGCAACTGGGTTAAGTTTGGACTCAAAACATTGCAATTTTCAGTTTTCAGGTTCTATTAGCTGTGCTCCTTTTCGAGCCTGTCTGAGTAAATTCTTCAGTTCAGGTATTGGCTGCACTCTCATTTACATTTATTTGAATATGCAGCATAAGACACATCTTCAGGTAACACAAATGTGTTTCCCCATTGATATCAGAGGATCTATAATGATTTACACCATGTTTTTTCTGTGTACTAACTTTAAAATTCTTTAAAAAAATTACAAAGATGATCCAGTAGGATGTATTAATTCTGAATATTTGGTGGTTTTTACTTATTAATTACAACAACACCAACAGATTCAAAAACTATTTACTAATAAAAGCACTTTTAAATTTCACTTTGATTTACAGATTTCTGATCTTCATTTCTTGAACACGAAGAATTTGCATGCTATTTGGGACAAACTGTTTATTATCCTGAACTTTGTATTATCTATTAGAATAAGGTGTTTTTCTTCAAGCAACACATCAGTAGCTATTTAATTTTTTTTTTTTGAGATGTTTAATGAACACACTGGTGAACAAAAACTTCCTCACTATAATTACATGGATGACTGAAATGTGATATAGCTTCTGTATTTCAGATGAAACTAAAATAGTAATTTATATTAATAATTATAATTAGTAGTTAGCCCTTTGCACATATTATTAGTGTAATATCCTCACACTTTTGTTGAGCTAGGTAAGTAAGATCTGTGATAGATGCTAAAGTTGTAGGACTGCAACTGTGTTGAAGCATTGCATGAGCATCTCTCATCCCTGCCAAGTTTACAGATATATAAAAGTGCCTATGGACATGTACGTTATTGTTAAGTCCCAAAGAGAATAAATCTATTTATTTAGGAACATTTGGCTGTATGTGAGCTGTTGGATTTGGGAGTACTTCCCTGTCCTTGGGACCAGGCATGAGACTAGCAGCAACCCCCTTCCACAGTAGCACAAGTGTAAAGTGTGCGCCCCAATTCCTGGCTCCTGCTTTCCCCTTCTGGGTGACCAGGTCATAGAGGTGGAGTGGGGGGGAGGAGATGGGCAGGGAGCTGGTGCGCTCTGATCCTGCCCCAAGGATTTGACCGCAACCTGGGAACCCTGTAGGTGGAAGCCAGGATCATGTCACAGGGTACTCAGGCTAGACACAGGTACTACATCCATGTTACAAACTGTATAATATTAAAAAAATCCGAAGAAAATTAGTTATCAATAGGGTCAATGTACATTAGAAAGCTCAGATCAAATTAATTTTAACTTTGGCAGCAAACTAACTAATGAATGAAATTAATAGGTTAGATTTACTTGACATAAGCCAGTGGCAAGGCAGAGGGTTGGAAAGGCAGCTCTGGGCTTGTGCTCACTCACAACCACTCCAAGCCTCATCAGGTTCTGCCCTCGTGAGACAGACTCACAGCACTATATTTTCCTGTATTTCACGTAGCAGTTTCCATTGTACATTTAAAGCAGTTCTCTAATTTACACAGAACATTGCGTCCCATGCCCAAGGCAATTTTGTTCTAAAACAAGGGCAGGGGAGGGACAAAGAAAAGTTAGTTCAGTAATTTAAATTTCCAGAAATACAAGTGGGAGGTTAAACTTTGCTCTAATTACAGAGCACCACAGAAAGCATTGGAGTCACACTGTGAGAACTGTTGTAACAGAACCTCTTATCACCAAGATAGGGATTACATGTAAATGGACTAACGTTGAAACTGTTTTGTGATTCATTTTTTTCTTTTATGTGATAGTATCAGAGAAAAACCTGAGCATACACCAGATGGGGACTGTGGTTGACAATGTCTCTCTCCCTCACTTTTGCATGAGCCCCAGGGAAGTTAAAGCTGGGTTAGTAAAAGAGATGAGTCCCTAGAAGCAAAGCTCCCAAACTTAGGCTTGCAGGAACATGCTAACCAGAGTGGCTTGCTCTCCTAATGAGTGTCAGGGCTGAACGTTGCAATGACAAAAGGAGTGTCCTGTTTAGCCCAGGAAGATATCAGTGGATTAAAAACAGTTCACTCCCTTAATCAAATTTCATGTCCCATTGGCCTTACTGAAATGGCGACAGTAAGGGAAGAGACCTTGGGGATACCAGCAAAGCATCTGCAATGTGCTGCAGTGCAGGTACTAGCCCTAAATTTTAAGCTCGTTAGCTTGTGTCCTGGGAATGGTGAGGCTGCAATGGGACAGAGATGTGCTCAGGCTCATTACCACTTCTTATGTGACTAAAGGACTGGAGAAGGCTTGTGGGTGGCTAACTGCTGTTCTGTGGGCAGACCAGAAATTCCTCTGCTGGCTTCCCTAAGAGAGCATCCATCAGCACCTGCTGTTTGGGCTGGGAAAGTTTTCATTGAATGCACAGCTTTTGGATGGGGCCTTTCTTTACTCTACATCCCCGCTGTCTCAGAAGGCTGGCCACCTCTGTCTAAGTGCTCAGGGACAGCCCCGTGCATGCCAGATGGCCAATAACTGTGCCTCGCTCTGTGAAGGGGGAGCATCATTTGTTGACCCAACACTGACCTCATCTTATTGCTGATACAATAATTCGGTGTTTGATTTGAACATAATTTTTGCTCACAAAGTTGTCAGGTTGCATTTAATGTTCATTCCTAAGATTTTACTTTCACAAAAGGGACTGCTAGGTTATCCCAATGCTTCGTATGGCATTTCAGTTACTATAGTGACTACAAGGAGGTAGATTTGGCCAAAGCAGCAGTCTGACAATGAAAGCAAGGCAACATTACCACCTACTCTATAAACTCTTCCACTGGTTGCCACTGTTGCTTTAAAACAAAACCAACCTTATATCTTATACCTGTGCTCCAAATCTTTACCACCACACCTAGCCCAAATGATTCTATCCCTCATCTCAGCAAGCTTAAGATGTTCCCTTAGCTCATGGCAACTTGGAGAAGATAACAGTCCGCAACTTTGGCATCCTAAAGAGGTGAAACAGGGAATGAAATCTAACAGATCAAGGAATGTTCACTTTCTTTTTAACTGGAGAGGCTCTTTCTCAAGCACTTTGCTTGAAAGCATCTCCAGCTGTTTCACTCTGGCAGTGACAATAACTACATCAGATGAGGACCCATTTCCCAACATGTCAATTCCTAAAGTTAAACTCCCCAGAGTGCATATTACTCTGTTTAACTACTTCATGTGGTATCAGTAAGGGATTGTTTTGCACAAAATGGTCAAGGCTGAAAAGGCAAAGGTTCAGCTATCAGGACTGAAAGTTCACCTAATTCTCCATGCTCTGGATCTCAGGCTATATTTTCACTGGTGAGAGGATCAGAGAGCTGCACAGACTAGATCACCTGAGATCACCGGGGCAACCATCTTCCACCTCAGGAGCATTCAGCCTCTAAGATATACAGAAACCTTTGCTATCCAATGTCTAAAGCAAGACATCTTCAGGATTCTGCAGTGTGGAGAGGAACTACCTTTTGTGGAGTGCTCAGACTCGACATTGCTCCAAGGAAGCCAACAAGGTCGGATCCTCAGGCACTGACAGGAGCAGGACTCTGTTCTTGGCCTGTGACTGGCCAAGGAGTCTGGAATGCTCCTAGTTACAAGCAGGAGCAGGATTTGAGGCTGCTGGAGATTTTTAGAAATTAACAGTGAGCCACTTAACAAGCTGTAGGCATGTCCTACAGCTGGGCGGGGGGCGGGGGTATTTTGGACCACAGTCTCAGATTTGGGTACAACGGTTCTTTTAAAGACTTTCTGCAAGTAACTATTACGGTCTGAAGTTGTTTTCCAGCTTGTTTAGTGTCTATCATCATCAGCTGAAAGCATCTGAAAATGTTTGCTTCAGAGTCACGCTATAGAGACCAATACATGTATTACAAACAACACTTCGAATTACCAAAAATAATGACAGAACTGCTCATGGAACTAATAAAAATTCACACAAGAAATACATCTATTCCTCCAAAATACAAAAAACCCTAAACTGTGGGAAAAAATTGAGAAACAGCAGCTAAATTCAATGTATGTCCTTACCTACAAAGCAAAAGCAAGCCCATTTTACATGTTGATAGGGTAACCAAGAACCTTTCTGAACATTTAAGCAAGATGCAAGGATTTGAAGAAATAGTACTTGGAGTGTTACATTGGTTATACACAACTACAAACCATAAGATCCCTCGAGACTCCAAGGAGTTCACTTCTAGGCAGTAAGTGTGAAGTCTAAATCTTATGGGAAATTGTATAAAGGAGAGAGAAAGTTAGGAAAGGCAAATAAATACATGACAGACATGAAATGGGCAACCATCCTGTTGACAAAATCAAGAAAACACCAATTAGTCCCACCTTGTCACCATGCAATTGGACACCCCCACTGTGATCTGGCTTCATGCCTTCTCCTGCTTTTTTATGGAAAAGTCATCCTTTCTCCCATTATATCAGGCAGATTATTTTGATCTTCACCTTCTCCTACGGATGCTTCTTTCAAAAAAGAAGGTGATGATCACTTAGCAAATGGTGAGCATGGATCCCACATGAGTCAGGATTGTCATCATCACTTTGCACAAGTGAGCTGACGCCTACCTCACCAAGACCCAGTTCACCTCTGAGCATTTCCAGCCCTATCTTTGCTTTTTGTCTAAATGTCAGTTATTGCCGTTCAAGATGGCTAGTCTTTGTTCCAGGATAACAAACATTTTTCTTGCATGTTAGTTGTTAATTCTGCCTGAATGTGTCCATCTCAGTGTGACTCCCAACCAGCTGTCCAGCAAGACAGAGCTCAGGTATTTCTATGACAGTCTTGTTATTCCGCCCCAGATGTGACTCATTAATAGGCTAATGGTGCATGGACGGAGCAGGGAGCGCAAGTTGAAGGAAAGAACTGGAACAAAAGGGCGAGGAGAAGAGTAACAGAAAAGAGGATTTCCCAGTGGAAATTGCCAGACTCACCACAGGAAAAGCCACTGCAGCTCTAAAGCTGTTTGTCACAAGGCCATTGGAGACATGAGCAGTAAGGTCGGGGAAGCAGAGGCAAGGCGCTTTGACAGCACCAGCTTTCCCCATAGAGCAAGTCAGTAACAGACAAACCCTGCTGAAGCGGTTTGTTCATGCTTGGGCAGTGCGGTCCCAGCGCGGTTTGATTGCAGTAGGGCCCTTGACTTGGGCTCGATGAAGTACTCCAGAAGATGAAGAGTGCTTCAGAAGAATGAAGCTGGAAGAACAGAATTTGAGAGATAGGGGGAGGAAAATGAACTGAATAAGAGGAAGATCTGAAGACAGAGGTAGTGCATTCCTTAAAATAGCAGTTCTTGCCTTTGATGTAAAATACAAAATCTTGGGTACAAAATGAGATAGAGACTAAACAGATGGTATGAATAGGGATTCAAAAGTGAGATGACACTCCAGAGCTAGATATGAAGATCTAAATGATGCAGAAGTGGACTAAGCGAAGAGACAGCAGGTAAACATCATGGGGTTTTTTTGAGAAAAGCCCTTTGCATTATTTGTAAGCTATAGCACCAGCAAAATATGGAGAGAGCACTTGACTTATTTTTCTCTCTACAAGAGACTTATTTTGAAATTAAAGCAGACAAAATGTGTTTCTGTGTGAAGAGTTTGTACATCTTGGTATGTTAAAATATTACTTTAAAAATCTTTCACACCCAACATTTACATTCATTTGCTAATCTCTATAGCACTTGGAAAAAATGCCACACCACAGCTCATTTAGATCAAACCAGGAACACTTATAAACCTTTATTCTTATCTTTTCATGGTTCACTATAATATAGAGGTTTGATTCTTTTGCTGGGAACCTGGCTTTTTTCCCTGTGGATTAAACCTCTAAATCCAAACAGGTCCAGGTTCTACCAACTACATGCTTTGGAGAGATATGAGTTTTTGAGATTGGCCCTTTCTTGTGAGCCAGTTCCCACAGAGGTGGTGAATCATGGGTCCAGCGTTTGGAGTCTGGAGTTGAACGTGAACTTCCCAGTTTGGATCCATCTCAAATTCTTTTTTTGCTCAGCAGAAAAGTGCCACATTGCCACATATATTTCTTTTACCTTTTACTAGTTTTACAATATTATCTGTGTTGTACCTGTTTCTTCCAGTTATGACAAAGTCAGTCAACATTTTTTTACAAAATCAACTGGTAATTATTTACTCCCTAAAAAAAAGAAACACAGGAGTCTGAGCAAGGAAGAAGGGCACACTCAGAATGATTCTGCAGGCTGTATGCAAGGGCAGCAATCTTCCCTGGAGTATGCAGTAGCAGGAGGCAGCACTGCTGTGCCAGCCTCCCACCTGAGCTGCTATCACAGCATCTGAAATGTAATCCTTTGTTTACTTCTGCCCCCTGAGGAATGAAACCCTGAGATAACGCTGCTTCGCATAAATCATCTCATAATTTCTCTCTTCCTCCGGTTCCCACCCAGGTGATGTATATTATAGTTTGTGAATGATCTTTGCTGCCTGACCTGCAATTAAACAGTTGCTTGGTTCTCTTAAGCACCACCCAGCTCCCTGCCCCACCAGCTGGTAATGAGGTACAGGGAAATAAAAAAAGCCTGCAGTTCCTCAGGGACAGAGTTGACCCTCAGGTCCCCACTCAGCCATAGAGCCCAGCATTCTGATTGGATCCAGCCCACATGCAGAGTCGAAGGATTTGGCTCACCACGATCGTGTCGCTGCTTGTTCCTCCACCCACACAAACCAACTGTTTTCAACCCCAGCATTTTATCCTGGTTTGTAAATAACAGTCACTCAGGAAGAAATGTGTTTGCCTCCTACCTGATGGAGGCCCTGGGAGTCCTTCCTTTCTGTAATAGCTAATCTGCTCTTAAGTGCAAAGAGGGTCCAGGGAATAAAATGGAAAGGAAAGGTTCGTTACAATTCCTCTCTTTGCCCAGAGTACTAAGAGCTAAGGCTGTGGGTTGCTTTTCTTCCAACAGCTGGAAATATTTCCTTTAATCTGCATATCAGGCTTAATTAAAGCTCTTTCTGTGATTTCTTTTTCCCTCTTTTTTACTTCTCCCCTGCAAGGTGGGGTGAACAAACTTAGGTAAATGACATAGCTAGAGTCATTGAAACGCAGCCAGCTCTCCCTGAGCCCTTTCCACCGGCTAGGCTTTCCAGGCTGGCTGTAGGGTGGGTAACCAGCAGCAGGTAATTGCCTTTGGATGAAAATCACAGTAATTGCTGCTGTTAAAAGACACTGTTGTCTTCTTCTGTAGTATTTCTAGGAGGATGTGAAGAACTGGAGGGGGGAGGCTTATTAATGAGGCAAAGCAATCAGTATTTTTGTAGGCTTGTTTGTTATACTGCCTGTGTCTGTGTAATGTAAATGCAAATAAACTCATCTTTATTTTGTTCATAGTTCTAATGGAAAGTCTGTGTCATGGTCTGAACCAGGTGGAAGACAAGCTCCCAAGGGGGAACACATGTGGCACAGACTCTCAGTACATGTGAAGAACCAGGAGACAGGGTGCAATCAGACAGCGGTGATCAAACCCCTCACTAAAAGCTACCATGGCCAAAGCAAGAGCCTAACTTTTACTGACATCACCAGTAAGACTCTCTACAATGTGGTGGAAGAAGAAGATAGAGACCCTATTCGCCTCAATCAGACTGGCAGCCCCTCCACGACAGTGCACAGGAGGATGGCGACAACTCCCCCACTGCAAGCCACGGCAGAGGAGACCCACCTCTTCTTGCCTGAGCAGCCTCCCAAGACTCTGCCCCTGCAGTCACAGTCTCTCATGGACCAGCTGCAAGGAGTGGTCAACAAGATTTCCACCGGCATCCCTGACTTCAATGCTGTCCTCCCCACCCCCAGCTCGGGGAATGATGTGCGGCCCCCCTACCAGCACCCTCCACTGCAGCAGCCGCTCCTGCCGCCTCTCCAGGTAGCTGCCTTCAGTGAGGAGCCCCTGTGTTCCCCATCTGAGGAAACGGAGACTGAGAAGCTGAAGCTTATTCAGGGATATGTCTACGAGAAAAACACAGAGGAGGAGGAGGACGAGGAGCCAACGACCAGCAAACTGACTCTGGAAGACTCTCCAGCGCTGACACCCCCATCACCTTTCCGGGATTCAGTGGCTTCAGGCAGCTCCATGCCTAGCTCCCCAGTCTCGGAGTCAGTGCTCTGCACCCCCCCAGATGTGACCTATGCCTCTGTCATCCTGAGAGATTATAAGCAAAGTTCATCCACCCTGTAGATGCTGCAAGAGACAAGACAAGAAGGACTTCGTCAGCTGCCCTCTGGGAGGTCCCGGGGAGACGAGTCTCCCAGGGTTGGAGGGAGAGAGAGCAGAGAACAAAGTCACATATGACAGGGCAAAAACTTCATCCTGCACTTAACTAAATAAAAGGAAAGAAAAAGAAAAAAAAAATCGATTCTGAGGGCTCAAAATTCTCCAGCTGTTAAAAATAACTATAGTGTACTTTGAGGAAACAATAGAAAACCGTAAAAAAGCACAAACCCAAGAGACAACTTCTATAGCAAAAAAATTAATAAACACCCAGGAAAAGAAATAAATCACATTTAGTCACACCCTCTCTTGGCAATGCTTGAAAAGAGTCTGGGAAGTGTGACCTGGAGAAGACATTAGCACATCTCATGACTGCTGTCGGTCTGGTGTGGAAGCAACACACCCAGGAGCGGGAAGAACACAGTGTGGTGAGGAGGAACAAAGCTACTTGTATGTGAGACATATATGCAGAAATATTTTTTCCTGGTTTCTGTAGGTGGTATAACTGCGTAATGTGTTTGGTGGAGAGGAGCTGCAATAATGTGAAAGCACGTGGCTCTTACTGACTTTTGTCTGAACAATTTGTTCTTCATACTAGGCTGCTTTTTGGGGGATCAGGGCTTTTTTAAACACTGATTGTGAACAGAATGAGAAATATGATCAAGACTTAAGAGGCTTCTGAAGAAAGCCCTTGCTGTAGTACTTGTAATATGGTAAGGACTTAGAACTACCCTTTTGTATAAGAT
The DNA here is from genome assembly GCF_000710305.1 of Buceros rhinoceros silvestris. Classification (NCBI taxonomy): domain Eukaryota; kingdom Metazoa; phylum Chordata; class Aves; order Bucerotiformes; family Bucerotidae; genus Buceros; species Buceros rhinoceros. Next base: position 15,654 of record NW_010417803.1, on the reverse strand, counting down.
CGCAAACCACGTGGCTTAACTGTTACACAACATTTCCTGTAGCAGAACAATATTTACTGACTAACTTTTCATAACACCACATATTTGCTATGTGATTACATCATTCCTCAGTGTTACTTTGGAATCAAATACATTGGAAAATAACTGTATACTTAGAGCAACAACTATTACTCTGAAAGAAAGGCAATTCCATACTGGGAGTTACAGAGTCAGTCACGAAGCAAGAGAGTGAGTTTGTGTTTCTGTATGCCTGTGTATGGTATGTGTGAAGCGTAATGTCCAATAACTACCACTGGAAGATTGACGTATATATACTATGAATATTTTTATGTTTGAATCATGTTTTATATTGCATTGTTACAAATATTCAATAGATCTTTGGACGTTTGTATGCTGTGCTAACACTTTTTTTCTTTTCATATACAAGCTGAGACAGTTGTTACCCTTGTAATAGGGTGCTTTATTTTGCAGATTTTTGTGAAGTAGGCATACAGTATTAATAACCAGTGCATTGAAAACTTGTAATTTTACATGTTTGCAGCAAGTGTGGTTAATAAAAAATAAAGAAAACACAAAAAGAAAAAAGTCTGGTTTAGAAATCTTGCACATGCCATTACAAAGGCGAGACAGGAAAAGTAATTAAACTATTTTTTTGCTTCAGATAATTTAAAATAAAATTGTGTCCGGACAGGAAATTTCATCAGTGCTTAATGTGTGCATAGATTCCAGAGTTTGTTATAAACAGTTCTTTTAACCTCCTTTTGTTGTTTAATTGTATGTTCTTTTCATACATTGTCACTTTTATTTAATATACAGCATCGTATCTTAAAGACCGTTTCTAGGCAGCTGTAGTTCTTTCATTCATCCCTCCTCCTCTATCCTTCATGTGTTTCCTGGAAACAGACCTAACCCAAAGCTCCCTGATGTCTGGCACGTTCAAAGTCCAGGTCCAATTGCTGTGGCTTGAACTTAATTGTACTTACTATTACCCTATTTATGAATGTGTCTATTAGACACATAATAATAATAGGACAGGATTTTAGTTGCTATGAACTTGTGTTGTGCTGTTGAATTTAGCTGAGGAGCTTTCTCACTGTTCTACACTGTATTTCCAAAGATATTTTTAAGGAATCTCTTTATGTCAATACAGTTGCAAAACCCAATTTTAACATGCTTCTTGTGACTATTCTATCAGGGTTTTTTGCTGAATTCAGCATATTTCTATTCTTTTTCTTTCTTTTCACTTGAATTTTAAGAAATCCTGGTGCCAGTCATCAATTCTTCTCTGAAGATCCAAAGCTTGTTGTTTTGGTCTAATTATATAGTAGTGGTATTAGAAGGTTTGGCTGGTGCTCGAAACCAGACAGAGCCTTTTTTCCTCTTCCTCTTTTCACAATGTTTGCTCCTTTCAGTATGACTACTGGCCAACTGCTATCATTGTCCTGATGTGGAAAGCATGAAATGACTTTACCCAAAGACACTGTTAAGTCTTTGTCAGTAGATTCATGTCTCTATAACGAACTGAAGACACCTGAGGGTCAGTTGGTTCATTTTTGTCTGCATGGGGCTTTTAGGGGGCTTTTTTTTTTTTTTGTAGTTGATTCTTTTGTTAAGTGCTGATTACTTATTAAAGCAATGAGAATAATGCTATGTTTTCTTTGCTGATGACCATGCTGGCGATGAATTCTATCTTCTTCTAATCTTAGTATAAGATTTGTTGTGCTGTTTCCAAAAACATACATTGTCAGTAGCACAGAGCTAGTACTAGGAAACCAGTCTTTGAAGAAATGAGGTAAATAAGAACATAAAACCATAACAGGCTCATATAGATGGGAGACAATATGGCAAGGTACGATTGTTTTCAGATCTGTCTGATTTGAACATATTAAGCACTGATTTTATTATTGCAGTGTAATTATTTCGTAAGTAGGAGTTTTCCTGAAATTCAGTATATTAGCTTTTAGTTTGTAAATGTTAAAAAAAACTGGAAGCATACACATAAGTAAATATATCTAAAGAGCAAGAACTCACTTTGTGTACATAGTTGTATGAGCTATGAAGCTTCCTGTAGAAGTTCTTTCTTTTGGTCTGTCAAATGCTTGATGAAAACTGCCTTTTTGTCAAAATGATCTTGAAGATGCTGTAAAATAAATATTTTCTATTTATTATTTAAAAAGAGAATACCAAAATTGTTAATTTTTTTTCTTCCTATGTAGAAAACAGTCATGTCTAGTAATTAATTATTCCAGGGCTTTTCAGCATCCTGCGAGAGAGATGGTGGGATGCTCAAGTGGAGGTAGGTATTGATTACATTGAGGCATGTAGGTGAGATGGTGGAGGGTTGGAGGATACTTGTTTAGAAAACAAAAGGCAGCTTTTTGACTTCCTAATAAATAGCAGGATCACTGTAGGTATGCATTTGGGCTGACATGTTGTAGCAGAAAATGCAATGGTAAATGACAGGAAATTTTGCTCCCCAAGGACATGGGGAAACACCAGCCTTTTGCTGGCAGTATTCCATATGGTTGTGAGATGTCAGCTTCTCCCATCAGGGAAACTCAAATACGCACTTCTGACAGCTGTAAGCAATATGCATGGATCCATTCCAGACATCCTGAGCCTCATTCCTTTAATGCCTCTGTACAGAGCAAAGTACTGGGCCCTTTGACTCCTGCTCTGCACTCCACACACTGTGGCTTTTTGGTGACTCCTGAACTGCCGCGTGCCTCAGCTTGGGGATCAGTAAGATGGGCATATAAATGCTCTTTCTGGAGTGCTGCTAAGTTTTTCAGACCCAAGTGGCACTCAACATAGAAAATCTAGCTTTTTTTCCCTTTACACTTGTGCATAGGCTTGTTTCTAGCGGCTCCTTGGTTTGGATCTGGCCTTGCAAGAGCCCTCATCTGAGGAGTCAGTCCACCTACAACTACTGCACTGCTGGAGCACAAGGAATGACATTATATTCAGCGGTAAGCCCCAAAACTTTTGTCTCTTTATTTGTAGGGGGGTTTGGGGTTTTTTTTCTTCTTCCTTTTTTATTTTTCAGCTAAAGTCTAGGCAATCCATCTCTCAGTAAAGGTTTTGCTGATCAAGTACACCCAGTTATAAAAACAATTTCAGGGCAACAGTGCCGTTACTCCCTTCCAGAGAACCTGGTGCAGCATTGCTGCCAGCACCATTCTTGCAATCAGTTACTGTTTGTGGGACTCAGCCCACAGCATTTCATCCCGAGCCTGCTGCACGTCCCAGCAGTTGCATGTGGCATTTGGGGGTACGTTGTGTACTGAACACGGGAATAAGTATAATGGGAATATCTGAAAGTCATCTGAAATACTGTAACAATTGTTATCTGGTCTCTAAGCAGCTACGCATACACTGTGCAAATGAGCTCATTTTCCAATTGCAGTATTCGCATAGGAGGTTAGCACTAACTGTTTTATGCATGACTTTCCAAACAGTCTGACAAGCATAACGAGCCCGGCAAGTCTAACTTTCTTTTTGATGCAGTTTCAGTTTTTGTATTGCTGTGCTTTGAGCTTCCAGCCTGGAAGAGGATCATTTCAGTTTAAATCATTCTAGACCACATAAATATTTCAGTTCATATCGGTTTTCTTTTTTTTCTCCTGATTTCTCCACATAAATATACAACAGTATGAAAATTACCAGAAAGAGCATATTGGGCAAAATCTATATAAACAGACTCCAGTAGATATGTGCAAACAACAGTTGGTGGAAGCGCTGAAGGAAAATATGTAGAAGGCCAGATGCTCCAGCCTGTTAAAGCTGCTTTATTAGTCTAGGTTTCCAGAGCAGCTCTTAATGTGCTTTAGTCTGACAAAGGAAAAGACTGCTCCTGTGCTGTAGAGTCTTTCTAGAGTATTGTGGCCCCAGCCTCAAGGGCAGATAACATGACAGGTAGAAAGGAAAGGGAGTTATGTGCTGCATTTCTCTTAATTTAACCTAAGAAAAGGTATAACAAAATCCAAGGCTGGGAGCAACAAATATGTAAGCTTTAATTTAGAAATAAGCAAATCTGAATTGTCAGGATAGTTAAGTACTGCAGCAGATGGTTGGGAGAATTAAGCAAATTTTCTTCAATTTTTCAAACCTGTGAAGGATTCACAGGGTAGAGTAGTTAGGTTTCTGCTGTGCTGGGGATCAGATTAAATGATCATAATATTCACAAGCTGCCAAAAAGGCCCATCTAAACTAGCTTTTCGCTGAGTAAATGGATAACTGGTCCGGGACCACAGAGCAGCAAAGCAGCTTACCATAGCTGAGTTTTAGTCTCCAGCCTCCTGCCAAGGACAGAGTGTTGGCAACTTCACCAGCCCAGTCCATGCTCTTAAGCCCAAACTCTGCTCAGTAAGCTGGGTCTCTGCACCCAGACTAGTGTGTCACATCCACTTTGCACAAAGTAAGTGACTACCAGAAGCAAAAGGCATTGAAAATTGGGTCCTTGGAGTTGTATTCACCAATCACTAGGGAAGAACAGAGAAGCAGGTTGCTAATAGCTGTTCTACACAAGAGCATTAAAAATGTTTCTTACATGGGAGTGGGAAAAGAGTGGTTTTGCAGATTGTATTGTTGTGGTGGGTTTTTTTCCCAAATAAATGAGTCAGTAGACACTTGGCAAGAACCTGTCTGCAAATCACTGGGAAGGAGAAGCATATTCTGCAATGAATATCAAGACCTATTTTTTAAATGCACAAGATTTCCAACAGGGTTATTAGCAAAGAAAGGACATAAGAAATGTCATGCAGCCAAGTGCGTGGTACTACCTCAGGGCCTGTATCTGGACCCAGGCCCATATTTTGGTGAACCCTCCAGGCTTCCAAGCAGAGACAGTAAATGAGAACAGGAATGACTGGATATCTTTTCCAGTGCTGCAGGTAATTCCTATCCAACTCTAATAATAAGCAAAGTATTCTTTGCCTTGGCTAATTCAACTTCTAGTTTTCACACAAAAGAATGTGATTTCTCCTCACCTGAGAGAGCAGGTCACTGTTTGGTACCAAGAAAAAGCATCTGTTACCTACCCAGTTTCAAAGGCAGGTGTAAGCAGTGTATCTCTACAGAAGTAAAATATCGGAGGGAGTTGTGGGTTTCCATAACCAAAAGGCCTCTAGTAGGTGGAGAAGCAGCTGGCACAGACCAGTGCAGACAGATAAGAGTTTAGGAGTGGTGTGTATCTATGACATTCAATCCACCCACTTATTTATTGCACACCATGCAATACGTAGGTGGCATGAGCTCCATTCCCCTACCCACACCATGATACGGAATTTGGGGCTCCTACCTCTCTGTGCTGCTTGAGGTCTGTACCAGGAACAGGGGTTTGTGAGACCTTGCTGGAAAGGTGGTATGCCTGGAGGACCGGCTCAGGGCAGACAGGTCTCTGATTGGCTCCCTCTGACTCCCTGTTTTCCTTACACAGGGTGTCTTTGCCAGGCACTGAGACCTTATTTTCTTCACAGGCACCACCTAGTGATGTGGGATTTTAGTGCTGTGGAGGGTCTTGAAAGAAGTGAATATTTTACCAAGAGCTATTTCCCCAGCTCCCCTATAACAGACTGTGTGAAGGCTGAGGAGTGACCAGCCTCCCCCACTGCAGCTAAGCAGACCTGTCAATCCGATTACCCAAATCCAAGGGGTGATGAACCACTGCTTTTGTGAATGCTCAGCAGCACC
>NW_010417803.1:0-9863 GCF_000710305.1 Buceros rhinoceros silvestris | reverse complement strand
GCTGAATTGTGGTGCTGCTGTGTGTGGTGTGTGTACAGCTCCTGCACATGTGTTCTGTGGAAACCTCTCACCTGCTGCTCCCTGAGCTGCTGGTGCGGGGAGTTCTGAGTGGCACAGAGGGCTCACTGTAGCCTTTACTGTACTTAATGACTTCAGCTAGAGCCTCACTTCTGACAAAGTCCCATCAGCTCCTGTGATTTGCATTTGGGTGGACCTGAAGAGTAGGCCCAAGAGCTGCTCCTGCTTGTTAACACGAAAACAGAGACGCTGCAAAATTATCAAAGCAAAATGTTTAAATAACCACTACTGGGAGTGATAGCTTTTGTAGAAGCTGAATCTGAGCAATGTTTTCAGAAAATTACAGTATAGAAGTTTTTTTTAATGTGCCTTTTAGACTTTAAAATGCAGGGACAAATACATGTCTTTTTGTTTGGGGAAGGAGGCAAGAATGAGTGTGTTTTCCTGGGATGTGCTATACACATTGTCTTCCACCTTCCCCGGGGGAAGATGCCTGCAGGGGTTTGCAGGACCCTGATTATTTTCTTTGCTTGCTCCAAGGGTCTCTGCTGTTACATTTTCACAGGGCCTTCAAGCAAAATGCAAACTGAAATTGGAACCAATGCTTGCCCCTGAGGGCACAGAAGCCAGCAGATGGTCTGCTGTCAGCTCCAGGTTGGGAAGGGAGAGAAGCAGTGCCAATAACCAACAGGGTGTGTATTGTACAAATAGCACGCAGTGATAGAAGCAAAGGGAGAGGGACTGCATGAATGGCCCCTGTGAGTTGTTTAACTCCAATATCTATGAAATCCTGGCTAAATCATGAAAATCCAGAGTTCTGACTGGCTGGTTGGGAGAAGGGGAGCACTCTATTCATTACACCTTTATGTCTTGTCCCTGAAGGGCCAAGCTCAGACATCCCTGTAAGCCCATAATTTTCTCTGAGTTTGTACCCACTGCCACAGTGGATCACACTGGAAAAGATAACAGAACTAAAACACAGAAGAGAAGAAGCCCCATCAGGCAATAAGTGCATCTCTCAGCAAGAACAGATAGTTCTTCAAAGAGATATATTAGCTACTGAACTTAATAGCCAAGGGGTTACAAATTATTTCAGGATTATCCTCCTAATGCTTTAGGCTCACTCCAGCCAAAGGATAGGAGTAATGCTTAGCAGGGTATCAAGAAATGAGAAGCCTTGTAATGTGCCAATCTTGTGCCAAGGATTTCTCCATTTTTTGCTCTTTTGAGGAAATCTGAACTTTTTTTTTTAATTGTTAGATTTTAAACACCCAAATTTCACAAGGATTATTAATATGAGGTGACAAGTACAGAAGAATCAGGGTCCAGCTTTTAATACATACTTTATAGGCTACAGTGGCAAAAAAGTCTTTCATCTTCTTTAATGCAGATTTGAAAGTACCACTACAGCTGTAGAATACTTCAAATGAAACTTATATTAAGGAAGCTTAATGATTGTCAAAAAAAGACCAAAACATGTTTGCCCTAAAGAAAGAAATAGGGTGAAGTTGGCTCCTTCGGGGAAAAGAGGTTTTGCACTTAGACAGAAAGCTTCATATTTATAAGACAGTGTCCAGTTGCTAATGACAGCGTGCCTCAGTCTTCATCATCGATATCGCCTCAAGCTATCCAGGAAAAGTAGTTACTGGTGTAAATTGAACAACTAAGAGACACGAGTCCACATTTTAATTGTCAGTGAGCAGCACTTTCATTGAAAAATATAATCAGGAATAAACAAACTTGCCTTCTCATTCCTACTGAACCTCTGAAGTTACTTGTGGCAACTAGCTGTGATACAGGGCACTCGACCTCTGCCGTCGAGGGTCACTTATACACGCAATCTAATATAGATGATGCAAAATGGCGTTTTATTGCGCAGTGCAGAAGGTTATAAAGTCCCTAGAGAAGCCTCGCCCTTCGTGGGCGGTTCCTACCTTCCCGTCACAGCCCGTGATCTTCCGAGCGCCTATACTGTCACCCAGTGTACCGTAACAGTGTACCACAACAGTTACTCAAGACAGATTCAAGCCTCACAAATACCCACATTCTCTCTCACAAGTACCTCCAAGATTTTTTAAATTGATGACGTGCCATCTTACAAAATACTGTGTTCGCACCTAAACAGCTTAGTCCCAAGTCTTTCTGCCTCTGAGGTTTATGTCATTATTCAGCGTGGTACAAGACACTTGGGCTCTTTGAAGGCTGGCTTCTGGAAGGCTGTGAGCACTCCTCTCCTAGAGCTTTACAGAACATAAAATAGTTGTGGATTCAGTCTGTCTGTAATGTAGCATATTTGTGTGGGATGTAGCAGTGTCCTCCCCATTTGGCAGGTGAGGAGGCTGACACATTGTATACTAATACCAACATTTGCAAATATTTTCCTGAAGCTAAGCACTAAGTTCTTATTTTGACATTTAAAGAAAAAAAAAAAACTATTTCCGTTCTCATATTCTCCTGAAGTTAATGGTAGATACAGATATTAAGCATATATATAAAATTTGGGTTGTTGATCTAACTTCTAATTAGGATTTAGGTGCCTTTCTGAAGAAATATTTCAATCTATTGCTCCAAGGGAAGATTACTGTAGCACAAGTAGGGACCTGTGGCGCTGAGCAGAAAGCAAAGTGATTCTCTTCCTTGTACTCTAGGATTATTTATCAATACTCATCTTGAACATTAAAAGCTACACTAATGTCACTTGGTACCATCTATCCCCACATCTAGCATTCTGAAGTAGGATGTGCTTATTCATCTGTAGTTCTGATTTACTTTTAGACATTCCTTAGGCCAAAGCCTTTGATCCTGTCATCACATAACCATCTGCCTTTTACAGGAGTCCTCTCTCTTTCAGTGCAGGCGATGGACTGTGCTCAGATAGTGAGTAGCTTCTCAACATTTTGTTGTTCTTCCCTGATTAGAAGGTGAGAAAGCTTTCTTCATTTTGCCTTCATTCAAATTAATCAAATTAATTTTATTCTATAACTCTCCTATGAGACATGACGACACTATTAGTCCCACAAAGCTTTATATATAACTGGGATACAGAGAAAGCCTAAACCATTAGCTGTGGGTCCTCGGTTTGGCTAAGCTACTTCGATTTGCATAACATGATATAGAACACTATGATATGATATAGAAGTCATACATAAAATCACAGCTTTGTTACTTCAGTACCACATATGGCTGTCCAAAGCTGGAAACCAAGCCTGATATTTTAAGTCGATGAAAGGCAATCTTCTGCCTTCTCTCAATACCTCTCTTCATTTACTGCATGGTTTTCATTTACCACATGAACCTGATTCATTCCTAAAACAGGTTCATCCTGTTATTAAATAGAAAAGTAGCCCATGGGAAAATGGTGTTTGTTCCTGTCTTTAAAAGCTATCTTGACATGTCTATACAAAGGGAACAAAATAAAGATACGCTTTTTAAGAGCTCAAGTTTGCAGACTGTGCGTGTTAATACTGTTCCTGCAGGCAGAACTTACCATCTTATTCAAGCTGAAACACAGCCTGGGTTAGCACCCACCAGCAGAACGGTAACAGCCCCGTGGCAGCTGCTCGTGGCTTGGGCTATGTTGAGCGATTTCACAGCCTTACAGTAACTGAGTGGCAGTATGGGATTCTCACCTTCTGAACAGCCCAGTGCTACAGAGCGGTGGGGCGCTTTGCCGTTGAGTTCACAGCATGTGTTGGGGTCACTGGCTCACTCTGGAAGGAGTGATCTTTATGTCAGATGTGTCTGTGTCCCCACTGACCTCCGACAACTTCTCTGTTCAGGGGGTACAGTCCCAGTCTCCATGCCCAGTACCTTGTAGCCTCTTGGAAGACATATTGTAAGCCTGATCCCTATAGCAAATTTGGACTGAATATCAGTGCTTGTTAAAGAAGATGTTGTTGTTGGGGGGTTTTTTAACTGACAGAAGGAAAACTTATATTTTACCTTTTAAAATTTGAGATTGGTGAAACAATTGGAAAATCACAGCCCCAAAAATTTAACGAAGTTTCAAGCAGCAGCAGGAGCTGTTATAAAGCTTTAAGGCAATGCCAGGGTAGCAGTCCTCACTGACAAATTTTAGGGTAGACCCTCAGCCAAATTCAGGACTACAGGAAAGCACCTTTGCTGTTCTTATTGCTGTTCAGTAGTATATTTCTTGCAGTTTTAAACCGCTGTCAGGTAGTCTGGTTGGAAATCTAGATGCACTCATTATCCCCTGACATTTATTGTGACTGTGTGTGCTATTTGGATGAAAGAAAAGTTATTCATCTGGGAATCACTTGACAATATAAATGGTATTATTTTGGGCTTTTGTTGCTACTACGATTAATCAAATGAGAGGCAATCACATTTTTTTCTTATGCTATAGTTCACCTAAGAAATCTGGCAACTTCTTTTGCTAGGCAGTGCTAATTTTTGTATTCTGTCCCGTTATAATGCTGGTTTTCATCAGTTTAGCAAAGAGGATTCTGCAGTAGCTTTGAACAGTGTCACATGCTCAGACATAATATGTAAGACACAAAACGAAGGACCTAAAATATGCAGCAAAGACTGAGCAAGCTCCTTCTTTCCCATAGCTCCTTACACATGCACACACTGGCAGCCACACACATCTAGCCCTGCTCCGCCTGATGGCATGGGTTTTTTTCTTCGGTTTAACTCTGTGTATGTGCAGTAGGGTCCTCTTTCTGTGGAAGGGTGTGTAAGCTGCTGCGGGTTGTGGGGATAAGAAGCCACAGAGGGGCTCTGGTGTCTCTGTGTGAAATAAAAAACAGATTTATGAGGACACTAAAAAACTCTAATATTTTAACTCATAATTCACGTTATTTGTGAGGATATGCTACTTACCTAGTTCAGATGGATGTCACATTATCTAATAGTCCCTAATGAATCATTTACAAATGACAAATAATTGGTATTGACAACCTGTTCTTTTCTCACACTGAAAATAAAATCCACTGAGCTTCTCCATGGCAAGCAAAAACCCATCCCATTTGCAGTCTGAAAAGAAAGAAAATTTGAATATTCTTATGGTTCAAAAATGGGATAAAATATATCCTGTGTTTGTTAAGACAGCCAAGCATCTCACTGAAGAAAAATAGGGAGAAAAAAGATTCAAAAATCTGGTTATCTTAGGCCATTTCCTTATAGCTTTAGCAACTGACCTGAAATTAGGGACAAAAAGGTCAGGATTTTAAAATATTTTAATTACACCTTTCATCATCTCAGAAATATTCCAACTTTCCCCTCTTTTACATATCTAAAGTAAAAAAAAAAATCTTTATCAAACAATAGGAAAGAATTAAATAGGGAAAAAAGGGCATTTTTTGTGATTCGCAAGAGCAAAGAAAGCGGTACTAGGGGTAATCAGGAAGAAAAAGAATGTGTGCTTGTAACTTTTGCTTAGATGCTGCTTCCTTTCTTGTCTTCTTTCTTAAATACAACCTTTTATCCCATAGACAGGGCATCTGGCACTTTTTGTGGATCCCATTAATACAGAACTCATTATTCCCACACAAATAAGTGTGCTTTCTGTTATTGGAAGATAGAAAAAACCAGAATGAATTGTATTAATCCATTTTGACTGGTGCACTTAGTCACCGTGGGGTCTTAGGGTCAGTGGTAGATACAGGTAAATCACTCACGTTCAGTATCTGCGTAAAAAGGTCATTTATCGAATGCTGGTGGTCTCATAACATCACTAACCAGCTAGTCTGTTACTATCCCATAGTGATGCACAGAGACTCCAGTCATCCATAAGGAGTCCTTGAGCATGCCCTCTCCATAGGATGTCAATGCACACATGCAGTTGAATGCCAGACCTCTTCTCAGCTAGGGTTGTTCAGAAAACATGCTTGGTGATACATAATGTGAGGCTGACAAAGTTGGCAGTATCTTTTTTATCATTATTATTTTTATTTTTTACCAAAAAAAAAAAATCTGAGGTGAAAAAAATGAAGTGTTTTCACAGTTCAAAAAAGAACTTCAAAAAGATTTCAGAAAGTAATATCTTGGCTGCACTCCAAAGCACTTCAGAGTTGACTGCCAAAGGATTAAGACTCCAGTAAGATAAAAATATCTGTGTATACATGCACACAAGCACAAACACATTCAATATATGTCTAAAAACCTATTCAAAATTATTAAATTATTCAAACTAGTACAACCATGAAAACTACAGACAGGACAGCAACCCCTTGATAACTGTTACTTTGCCCTTGTGTCTGAGGTCCACAGAAACTTTGCCAGAGTGAGAGTCTGTAAAAAATCTGAGCTCCAAGCACATCTCCTGCCTTTCTGCCACAGCACAGGAGGCATCTCTTCCAGTGAGGCTTGCAGTCCTGCAGCATTAGGGCACCATGTACCCTGCCATACCTTATCTCCCACACTAATAAGGAGGTTGCAAACACACATAAGCCTATTTTTCAGCTATTAGTTTTTAATAATTCTGAAACCTGCTCTGAGTTTATTTATTATTCTTGCTAAATTTGTTGTGAAGTCAACTGTTGCTTTTAACACTACCCAGTTTCCAGTGCCGTTTTATTATGACATCTCTGAAAAATATTTTTCCCAAAAAAGGAATCTGGCAAAGGGATACTGTCTGAAGGGATGGATGGTTCTCTTGGTAAACATTAAGCTAAACAGCGAGTGTGACTGTAATTGTGGCAACTAATGAAAACCAGTTTCTGTCCAGAACATACAACCTCTGCGCATCGCCAACATTTTGGCAAGCGGCCAGGTGGTCATGCCCATTAACTTCACAGCACCTTACTATTTATCAAATGGCTGTCTTCTACACTTAGGACAGAGAATGCGGATTTAATGAAGGAGGTGAGGACCTGGAACTGGCGAGGCAACATCTTTTCCTCCTGATTAAATATTTCTTTAAAACCTCTGTGCCATTCAGTCACTTGCAAGTTGAGATGAGGCATGGAGCAAGTCCATGCTATCTAGCTAAATATCTGGCATAGAATAACCAGGAAGAATTAAGAAAGAATTTTATTTCAGTACATGGTATTTAAGAGTTGAACAGCATATGGTATTTAAGAGTTGAACAGCATATGCTATTTAAGAGTTGAACAGCATATGCTATTTAAGATTACGGTAAGAATAATTCTTCCTCCAGGTGAATGTTATTAGTAGCCAACAATATTCTGAATATTCAATGATTATTCAACTAATATTCAATTCAGCATTCTGAATTGAGCCTTGAGATTTGAGGTCTCCTCTGCTGTTAATCAGAATCACTAATGTGAAAGGGGCGAAACTAGCCCAGCTAGAACACTGTATTGGCAGGTATGTTTTGTCAGACACAATGGGCACTTCAACAGCTGCATGTGGAATGACAGTTGAAGGAAAGAGAGGATTTTCTAGAGATTTTTTCCAGAATTATTCCAAATGCTGAAGCAGTGTAGATGCAAAACATCATTGGAGGAGTTCTGTCAGGGTTGGACAAGTGACTGAAGACAAAAAATGAAATGCGAGCTTAGCGTGGCTCACACAGTTTCTTTTGGTAAAGACTGGATCACGGTCTGTGATTAAAACATACAAAAACAGAAAATGGGGCTTCCTGTTTTGATGATGTTGTAACCTTGTGTGGTAAAAGCGCATTCAAGAGAAGCATAAAAGCAGTTTTGAATAATCTTAAATAAGTCTTAAATAAAAGCAGTCTTAAATAACATTTGGCAATACCAGTGTGGTACTTCACCACTTTCTTATATCATAGGACACATCATAATTTAAAAAATTAAAAGGAAGAATAAGCCAGGGAATGCTCCATGCCTCTAGGCCAGGTAGACTATGGGCTGCTTCATCTGTAATTGTAAAACTTCATACATTTATCCAGAACTTTAATGTGCAGAGAGGATTATCTCTGGGTAGAGCTTTTCAGAAATGTGCCTCTTGAGTAATTTGAGGAAAATGAATTTTCAGCACAGTTAAAATTGTCCACATGGACTATTCCTCAGTATTGAGGAGCTATCATCACTTTCCATGAAGAAATTATGAGCGTGTTTCATTTTAGAGTGGCTTAGCTATTCATCCACATCTGTCTCTGCCCAATGAAAGCTGTAGTTTGAAAGCTTTAAGTTTAGTTTATCCTCTGCAGGCAACGCCTCATAGCATTTTTCTGCTATGCCGTGATTTCTATTCCCCACATTTTCTATAGAGTAAGGGAGGCATCTGACATCTCTCTTTCACCATTTTCAGCAGTACTACTCTGTTTTACAGCAGCCCAGGTAATATACCTTATTATATAGATGCATATTATATGCATTATTGCAACACTGGTGCTGAGGTCGAGGCGGCTGTAAGGATTTAGCAGAAGGTAAAATTCAGATAAAATCTATGAGACACAGAAACTGTAAGATGTTTATGAATTTTGGGTAAACACTTGGAAATTGGGATTTATAATGACACTGCTGACAGTGTATTAGTTAGAACACCTGCTGAGAACAAGATAAATGGCCAGTCTAGACTGAACATGAGGCTGTTACAAAAATGATAGATGATCTTATTGCTTTTGAGATTAGCTTAGAACTGCTGGAAACCTTAACTACTCTTTGTTGTGTTTCCAAATTTCCGCATGATCCTGATGGTGAGATACTGAGGTATATATTACATGACCTGTCTACAGACTGCATAATGAGTAGAGAAAAATACATTTAAAATTCTCTTTATAGTCTAAAATACGAGCTTTAATAATATTGATACAATTTAGATTAAATAATCAAAAAACTCATGCAGTTTTTAATGCTAGACTCACTAAAGGTGACTGTGCTTTAAATCTGTGTTGTAATTTGGACCACAATTCAAGCATTCGATTTTTAATTCAGCCACTACCCTATTCTGGTGGTCAGATATTTAAAAAAAATAAAATAATTTGGTTTCTCCTAGCTAAAATACAATTAATACAGGAGGACTGAAAAAGGCACGTCTCATTGGATTGTTAGTAAAAAACAGTATCATGTGAATCTAAGCTGAACAAAATCAGCTGCCAAAAGCTTTTGTCCTTCTGATGTCAATTCAATAGATTGCAATATTAATATGCAAATGTCACAGATCATAATTAACAGTGACATTTGAACTACTGTTTTTATTAATGGTATCAATATTTTTTAAAAGTCAATTCCATACATAGGCACAGAAATAATTTAAAATATCATTTAAAGAGCACAGAGTGGTAATCACAAAAAAATCTTTTTTGTAGAAAAAAGACCATTAGCTTTTGCACACAAACTTCTTTCATAAGGTATTATTTTCATAAGTCTATTTGATGATACAAATCTGGGGGCAGTGGCTGACACTCCTGAAGGCTGTGCTGCCATTCAGTGAGACCTGGACAGGCTGAAGAGCTGGGTGGAGAGGAACCTAATGAAGTTCAACCAGGACAAGTGAAAAGTCCTGCACCTAGGGAGGAATAACCCCACGCACCAGTACAATTTAGGGGTTTGGCTGCTGGAAAGCAGCTCCATGGAGAAGGACCTGGGAGTCCTGGTGGGCAACGACAACCATGAGCCAGCAGTGTGCCCTTGTGGTCAAGAAGACCAATGGTATCCTGGGGTACATTAAGAAGAATGTGACCAGCAGGTTGAGGGAGGTTCTCCTGCCCCTCTACTCTGCCCTGGAGTATCATGTCTAGTTCTGATCTCCCCAGTTCAGGAGAGACAGGGAACTACTGGGGACAGTCCAACACAAGGCTACAAAGATGATCAGGGGACTGGAACATCTCTCTTATGAGGAAAGGGTGAGAGACCTGGGTCTGTTTAGCCCGCAGAAGAGAAGACTGAGAGGAGTTCTTTTCAATGCTTATGAATATCTAAAGGTAGGTGGCAAGAGGATGGGGACAA
>NW_010417802.1:0-5618 GCF_000710305.1 Buceros rhinoceros silvestris | reverse complement strand
TCCTCCATGTTGAACCCAGGACACTCAGCCACAGTTTGACATCTGAAATGTCCCTTCACATTCTTCATAAAGACCTTTGAGATCTCAAAGGTAATTTAAATTAGCCAAATACATAAAACTCCTAACTGAATGTCCCAATGTGCTTTTTCGCCCCCTGGAAAATGTAGACGTGATTTCCGTTTATGTTATTGGGCAGGAAATAACGTACCCTGTTTTACTAGCAGATAAAACAAAAAAGGAAAAAAATATAGTTTTATAAGGCTTATACTATAGGCCACCCATATATTTAGTAACAAGGACATAAAGCCAGCACGTACATACCAAGATCATCCACCAATGTTAACAGTTACCAAGATATCCAATAAATTTTGGGCTGAGTTTCAGCGTATGTCTGAATCTCCCTGTTAAAGCAGTAACTATAAGATGGCACATGAGATTACAGCTCTGAAAGAGTAGTTGGGAACTCAAAGCAATCAAGAGTAAGTCCTCAAACCAGTGGTGGAAAAAGGAAATACTCAAGCTGACCTAAACATATTTGAAGACAGACAAAAACCAACCCAGTGGCATGAACAGAAATTACAGTGTAAAAAGAATTCTGTAGAAAATATACAGCATAAGCCTGGATTTTTCGGATTGGAATTCTCGGGTTAAACTAACTTTGATTCTAATAATCATTTAATGACTTTTCATATATATTAAAAACCTTTAAGGATTTCCTTTTCCTTCTGAGGTACACTAAGGCTTGAAACAAAGGAGAACAAGATGTACTGAAGTTCCAGTAACACTGATTTATTAATCTGGTTGGAGTTAGCCCAAGATATCTTTGGCCCTAGCAGTATTTTGACTTTGGGCAGTTATTATTTGACTGCTGAGTACAGCATTGCCCTCAAGACAGTACCCAAAATCAAAAATGCATCCTAAAATTCTTCTCATACTGCCGTTCTGATAAAATGAAAAGGTCACCTGTCCTAGCAAGTCCAAGGGCAGGAGCAGTCTGGGTTACATTCTGCATGAACTTCCCCAACGAGGAGATGGCACTGATGTTACAGGATGCTAACGGGCAACCATTAGCACCAGTGTGGGCCTCCTCTCTCGTCTCAGCCTGGGACGTGTTTGCTGACTCAAGTCACAGGTTTAGTGCCCAGGACATGCTTGCTGGCTTTGCAGCTGTCTCGGCGTTGAGCATTCATTCAACGAGTGGCGAAGGACTAAGGACCAGGGAAAGGACTGAAATGTGGGGAGCACTGTAGCTAACTTCCCACCTTGGAATGAGAGACAATGGTCCCTAATTTGTGAGGCCGGGCAACTAATTAGTGCTCTAGGTGTCAGTAAAACAATTAGCTGGATCAAAGAAACAGCTGGTGAAAGATGCTTCCCCTGGGACTACTGAGTGTTCAGGTGAGTACCACCATAATAAAGCTACCACAGACTTGGTCACAGAAGTGCTAAAGAATGCTTGTGAATTCCTTCCTACACACTGTAAATACTTCGGTTAACATGCCCAGGTCTGGCACTCTCGTTGTAATTGAACTCACTGCTTCAGAAGAAATGCTGCATATAAAGCAAGTCTTTGTTTTTAGCACTATATGCTCCGCAGTGCTCTATGCTACAATCAGTTAGCTCCTAGGCAGATTTTTAACTTGTCTTTTTAGTTTCAAGCCAACCATGATCAGGGCCAAGATATAATTATTGTGGTCCTGGGTCAATACTGGAATTAATTCAGTTACACTCTACACAGACCAAGTTTTCAAATCATCTGCCTAGCAATTCTCAGTGATACCAGGAGATTACAGGAGAGCTGCATTTCTGGGAAACAAGTCGTTCTTCTATAAGCCTTGTGTCCCACCCAGGCAGAACTTTTTGAATGCACAAAGGTTTATATTAGGTTTTTTCTAACAGCTTCTAGAAGGTTAAGGATATTATGGCTCTTTATTCTTGCAGCCAGACTAATTTCCCTGTCCCCATTTGCTTTCAGAAATCCAGGAGTTAGAAACCATTCTGCCCTGCACTGGAAAATGGCAGCTTTTAATTCCATCTCTTCGTGTTTCAAAGCAGGGTGTATTTTTGCTTTCCACCACTACATTTTCCATTACAAAAAAAAAATCATGTTAAAAATTCATAGAAGCAAGAGATTTGTCTACAGACAAAATAATGAGTCTGGGAAAGTCAGATTTGGCTAATTAGATTAAACCAGAAAGGCAGAATGTCTTTTCTGTGGCTACAGACAAAACTAAGATGCTGAAAACTTCAAGCCTAGGACCTATTTTTAGCAAGACGATATTTGCAATTTGAATGAATACCATAATTGGTTTTAAGATACTTTGACTATAAGCTAAGTAAATAAAAATGCTGCATAGAGTAAGGATGAGGTCACACTTACCTCAGCTTAGAGTTCTTCCAGGAACCTTAAGAAAAGTAGGGGAGCTGCTGGATCAGGGCAGGCACAGCTGCCCTAGCCTTAAGCACTGCCAGGTGAGGAGAGGGTGGGTACAAGAGCTCCAGGGGAATTCTTTTTTTTCCACAGCTTCCTGTGGTAGATGACAGATGGAGCGTTCTTCAGAAGGGGCAAAAAGACAACCTATTTTATTAATAATAAGGGGAATAAGCTCAGGCACTGAGTGCACTTTTACTCCATCCTTTAACTTCTCTAGCACAGACCTGCAGTCCACGCTCCACGGAAAAATGCTGTGAAGCACCAAGTGAAAAGTGGGGTGAGGTGTGTGGTTTTTGCATTTCCCATCTTCCTCAGCGGTGTATTGCCCTCTGTTGTTAAAGCTGTGATACTGGATTTTAAGTTAAACAGAAGGGAAGCTCGCTCTAATTGCTGCTCTTCCCTCACTTTCTTGCTACCACGTAGTAACACTGCAGCTGCAGTGGACAGAGGACAGAGACCTGCAGCTAGCACATAAGATCATTAAATAAATTTTAAAAAACCAGCAGCTTTCCCCAGAATTGCTTTGCTGTGACCCATAGCCTGTGAAGAACCCTTCTCTGTGCAGCATCACGGTCTGTCCCCAGGAATATAAGCTTTAAACACTCCTCCAATTCAGTTCTTCAAACCAATGAATTCAAGTGTTCTTCAAAGAAAATAACCACAGTTTATGCCCTAAAATCCAGTCACTGCGAGTGATACATATATGTATGTACGCTCTTTCTTGTGTCAGCTTTAACTTCATATAAACATTCCTAATTTTGCCAGTTAAGAAAGCGATCTGGGCAGGAGTTGAGCCAATTTGTAGTGACAGCTGTTACAGTGCTCTGAGCACAATGATCACTCACATCAGAAAACTCAGCCTCGTGCTATGTCCTAATTCACCACGGTCAGACGTGGTTAAGACCAAACCATGGTTACTGCAGGTGTATTCCAACTTAAGCCACAGACCTTCCCGCCCCCAGCATTTCAGTGCCTGAGCTCTTTCAATAACAAAATAGGAGTAAAACTAATTCTGAATTCAAAGAACAGTGATCTCATGATCATTAATGATTAAAATTTGCAATACTTGGATACATTTGTATGGGTGATACAGAAAAATGAAAACATAAATAAAGAATGGTTACGCTTTTTCAGCACTTGGCCTGAAAATCATGTAGTAATCCTTAAAGTGAAAATCTGTTTTGTTTAGAGTATATTCTTCATATATCAGTGTGGCAAGTGGCTTAGAGTACTACTGAGTGGATCTTTATTTTATTTTATGTTTCGCAGTTCATTTAAAGTAATTTTATATATCTAACTAAAGTAACCTGTAACCCTGTATCTTACCTGACAGGATAAGCTGGGCTGTCTTGGGATTGCACGAAATAGAGCTGCACTCTGCCGGACATGCCATGCATGTATACTGTGCCATTAGCCAGAGGTATCTCTGGAGGCTCTCCACCAAGCAGAAGTATTTCAAATCCACAGTCAGACATGGGGAACAAGCATGTGCTCCCTGTTCCCATTTCCACAGCATGAGAAAGCCCAGGACAGTGTAAGCTGTTTTGGGGGGTTTGTCTGTCCCACAACAACAGCTGAAACATGGCCAGAGTTCTTCTGAGAACTGAAGAAAAGTCACTTTCATCCTTTAAATCAAGAAACTGTCTTTGAACACAATAGCTACCATCCTGAGGTGGCATTTAATATCACTCTAAACATAAAGAGTTGTCAGCTGTCCATGCTATCATCTCTTTTTCTATTAAATTCTACAAAATTAGAGGAGTACTCTAAGCAGCTGCCAAACTTTATGTAAACATTTGAACTCTGTCCTCTACAACATGCAGTTTTCAGACCAGAACAACAACAGGTTGCTGAGGACATACAGTGAATGTCCCTGGGAAACTGAGAGAAAGTTTTCTCAAAATTCTTTAATCCTAAGGAGGAAAATGAAGTGGCAGTGCCTGATAAAAAGGAGGTCATCGAAAAGCTGGTCAGCCTGCCAAGAAATTGCTTGTATTACTTGTCTTCATCCAAAACAGCTGTGTAATTTCAATGTATTTTTCTTTCCATAACAAATTATGACAAAGAGGGATCTGGGCAATCCTCATTAGGGTCCTTCTTGTTTGTTTGTCATCCATTACTATTACCCAGAGCCAAAATCTAGTCACCAATTAAGTTTCACTGTCTTCCATCATATTATGTAAAAATCCCATAATTCTGTGGACACCAAATACTCCAAAATATACATACTTTAATACAGACGAGTCTTCATAGTCCATTAAATATAATTAATTCCATGGTCTTTAAAATACTCTTATCACTGTATTATCTGCAAGAAAAGGTTTTGCACTGGTATTTCTGTAATATTGAGTTGATCTGGCCTATGTAAAACCTTTCAGTATGCTGTAGGGAGCCTACTGAACAGCAGCAATTCGACTAGAATCCACAGCATTTTGCTTTCGATCCAAGAAAAGATACTGTCGGAAGATTATGGAGTGAGAGAGGTTAAAGCCGCAGCAGTTAGCAGCAGGGTGGCATAGCACATGCAGAGAGACTACACTGGCTTCCAGTTCAGATGCACTTGTTGCAAGTCCGGTGCATTCTGCTATAGGATCGTGCTGAAACACCGTGAGACGGTGCAGCATCCCACAATACGTATGCAGCAGGAGCAAGGAACTGTGGTGCAGACTGACTACAGCAACCACTGTCTCTTCTTTTTACATTTGATTCCCCTGGAAGCTGAACTAGATTATAAGATCTATTGCTTTTTGCTTTGAAGTGTTAGATCCGTCTTTTCCTGTATCTCCAGCTGGTATCAAACTTACCAAGCAGAGACAACCAGTCAGGTTTAGCTGAGCCCCAGGGGTGTGACTATTCTCCTTCATGAACTGTTAACTTACACTGTCATACAGCATGGAATGCTATTTCTCAATGAAATCTTCCACAGAAAGATTTACAGCTCTGCAAAAAGCAGCACAGAGCTTGAACTTGAAAGAAAAATGCAAACCCAGCGTTCTGACACTTTGGACTCGTAGCCACATGCATGGATTGTTCTGCAGTGCAGTCCACAGAAAGAGGCATTACATTAACACCAACCCCACGATGAAGAGGTCCTAGTACAGGTGGGTGGAGATTAACTCTGACATACCAAGATGGGAACTGATCAGTAAGAAATAAATATATATATACACACACACATATATAT
>NW_010417801.1:53362-53655 GCF_000710305.1 Buceros rhinoceros silvestris | reverse complement strand
CGAGCTGCTGCCTTGCCCTGGCTGGGCGACAAGGGGACGCCGTTCCCCCCGCGCTCTGAAATCAAGCCCGCTGCTGCCACAGCCTTGCTCAGGGGTGCCGGCAGCTGGCGGCGCCTCGGGGAGGCAAGAGGAAGGTGTCGCCGAGGGAGCGCTCTGCGGACGGGCTGCGTGTGACTTGGCAAAGCCTGTGTCTGACGGTCAGGAGCTGCTGGCTCCCGATACACGGTGTGTGACACCCACTTGTTCCGAGAAGTACTTCTGGTCCTTCGTGGGTGGGATTGGCGGGGCGGTGC
>NW_010417801.1:47627-53243 GCF_000710305.1 Buceros rhinoceros silvestris | reverse complement strand
GGTCTGTTCCCGCATCTCTACCCCCAAACGTGTCAGGAGCATCCTGGAGTCCAGCCTTGCTGTGGTGTGATGCTGAGTTAGGTGACATTAACCCCGCAGATGTGGCAGGGGGGTTCGGGCATGCTGCTGGGAGCAGTAGCAGAGGGAGGTTTTCTGCCTTGCTCAGGTTGCTATTTGCCGGAGTCCAGACCTGCACAAATGCTCTGACCTGCTCGTGTGGCTTCCTTGTGCTCCCCGCTTATCTGGGCACTCTCAGTCTGCCTGCACTGCGCCGTGAGTATGTTGTGGTTGGACAGCAACAGTGCTAAAGACATCAATAGGAAAAATAGGAAAATACACCCAAGTAAAGAGGGAACATTCAAATTCACTTTACAGTAGTTCATTGTGTTGTTACCCAGCCCCTTGCAAAGCCTGCGTGGCTCCTCTCACCAGGAAACGTTGTTGAGGTGAGTTGTGCTGGAGCTAGGAACGGCCTCTCAAAGCATTGATCAAATCCAATTAAGAGATCCAGAAAGCAGCCTGGGCATTGACCTGTGAGCTGACAATGCTGTGCTGGCTGGCCAGCACTTTGATCTAAATGAGCACCCCATCTTTTGGATCCAACTTCATTCTTTTGCCAAAACCAGAATTTACCTTTTTGTATCTCAAGGCTGTGAAATTAAGCGATTTCTTTTCAGGTCATGTGCACCCCTGAAAAGCAGAGACTGGGCTGATTTTTCCAGAAACCCAGGGGAACCCTTGAATAAAGGCACAATCAAGTGAATGGTTTCCCCTAATTAAGGCTGACAGTAAAATTTGATCCCCACCTCCATGTAGAGGAAAAGATGCTGAGATCAATTCACCCTGATTTAGTTGAAATTTGCACTTCGGAACAGTAAGAACGCTTTGGCTGTATTCTCATGAATATTTCCCAGTGGATGCAGTCTCGTGGCCTTTGGAAAAAAGGACTTTCGAATACTGTATCCCTGTAAATAAATGTCTGTTAAAATTATCCTTAATTTCTTGGGCTGAAATACCATCCTGGATGGAGAGTCCTGGTAGTGGTGATGGTTTTATTGTACTTTAGTGTGGCAGGTGAAAAGCTCAGCAAGACAGCAAGTCTTTTTTCTTCTGTTCTTCTACCTTTGGCCTTTGAGCTCCAGCTCATAGCACAATGAGACCAGAGGAAAATACCCGCTCAGCGGGGTATAGAGCAGCAGTGTATGCGTAAGCCAGCCTTTGTTGTACACCACAGCCTTCAGAAGCAGGCTGCCTCATCTGAACCCGCTCCTTCTATCCTGCCCTTACAGCAGCATCAGCGGGCCATGGCTCTGCTCTCAGTGGGGCTGAGGTTTCACTCTGCCTCCTGGTTTTCAGAATTTGGCCCCTGCCTGCCCTGGGAAACACAAATCTGATGGGGCTCTGCCCAGGGTCTTGCTCATGCAAAGCACCGAAGCTTTGGGGCTTGCTTGTGCACCTGGTGCTCTGTGCAGACATTGGTGGTTGGGACCTTGGCTAATGCATCCAGGGTTGATGTTGTATGTGATTTTGGAGCAACAGCATCATTATTCATGTGGCTCTGCTGCTGCATTCATCTGAGCAGATGACTCTATTTGTCACCCGTGGACCTCCCATGGATGGGCTCTGTTGGGATTCTTATCTCTGCTGGTGTCACCATGAACTCATCTCCTTTTCACCCAGCATGTCTGCACTGGTCTTGAAATTCCTGCCCTGCAGCCCCTGGTAGAGGTGATAAACCTGTGATCTGGGGAGGTCTGACAGCTCTGTTACAGCCTGCAGGTTTTAACCTGCTGCTTGTGTCTGATCTGATTCCTGGCTACAACCTGAGCTGTGGTCCTCCAGGAGGGCTGTGAGTGGTGGCCGGCCCTCCTGGCTGTGTGGGGCTCTCCGGGGAGTACGTTTGGCTGAGTCGCAGTGGTGGGACATGATCTCCTGCTGGGGAAAAGCGTGGTGAAGGCAGTTTACTGTCAGCCCCGGCAGGGAGCAGGAGTACCTCCACACCTGCCCTCTCCAGTGCATCTCCCTGAGGCCCTGGACCCCAAAGCTCAGGAGAAGTTTTACTCCTGATGGCTCCCTTGCTTGAGCACCACCTTCACCAGCATGATAGTGGGTGACAGCACCCATCCCACCGCGGGGTGTCTGCAGAGCGGCGCTAACAACGGGCCTGCGCTGAGTCCCGGGGAGAAGCCAGTGTGCCCGAGAGGATGCAAGTGACCTAGGGAGACCTGGGCTGTCCTGTGCCAGGGCTGCAGGCACTAGGTGGCACCATTGAATTAGGAGCCAGGAGATGGGACCTGCAGGAGCCAGCAACGGTATCCCAAGAGACCCAGCGGGAGCTGCTCAAGTGTCTTCTGCCGCAGCTTTAGCCTGTCTTCTCCTAGCGCTGAGGGAAGGGGCCCCCCTCATGCTCAGCAGCTGAGCACAGAGCTGCCTCTCGCCCTGGCCTCCCTGTGCTGTGGGTCCTTGGACCTTCTCCCTCTCGTCTGCTGAGCAATGTGGGGACAAGTCCCAGCACAGCTGGAGGAGCGGTGGGTTCATCTGAGCAGACCTAAAACACAACTGCTGAATATTGCTGCTGCCTCTTCCCTCACCAGCAGCCCTATGGTCTGCCTGGGCAATCAGCTCTTCTGCCAGCGACTTGTGGCAGCGTGAAGGAGAGGTTTTTCCTTTCACTTGTTTTACTTTATCATCTTTCCATTTTTGGCCTTTTATTTTGTTCCTGTCCAGCGTTATGGGGTCTTTGCTATAAGCTAGTGCTTTGCTCAAAGCCAACCTGTACGAGGGGGCTTGCTGTGGGCATAACAACAGCGATACCAACAGTAACGGCTTGCCCAGCCTTGCCTGACTACCATCCTTGTCCCTTTCCCCACGAAGGGCACCAGATGAAATACAGCGCAAAACCCCCTCATGTCCCCCTAAAATACAAAACATGTCAGTGATTTAGAGCAGTTGCAGCTGTTGATGTCAGTGCATCATTATTCAGATCAAATATGTGTTCAGCTTTTTGATTTCCCATTCAGAAAATGTGTGACGGGGTAACAATGGTTGAAGAGCCACAAGTTTTGGCAGTTGGTGTTAAAGATGTTGCCTGAGATTCGACATCAAGAGTTTTTTAAAAACTCATCTCTTTAATGCCAGCAAGTGCCAGTTAATGCATTGAATAGACTGTCATGCAGGGTATCAGGACCATGATTAGGCACTTTCTCAGACTTCACCCATCAGCAGAAAGATATGCTCTTGGCATCTCTTCTAAAATAGTTCACTGAGGCTTGTTTTGGGAGAGACAGAAAGTTTTCACTGATGAGATGAGGAGGACTTGAGAAACCAAATGGCAGGAGCGATAGAAAGTGATGCATGATGGTGGGGAAAATGCTAGAAACTGCAGGGGATAGAGCTAGAGATTTGGGTGAGGATGGAGAGAATATGAAACGAGCTGAAAATGTAATCAGCACTGTTTGCTCATCCATTCTTCCCATTTTGCTCTTTGCCAAGCCTGAATTGATTAGACAGACTGACCCATCCTTATACCAAAAGGTTATTTCATCTAAAGTGCAGAAGAGACACTGAAATGAGAACTCTGTGTGCCAGCGGCCGTATTTGGAGCTGCTGATGTCAGTGACATTGGCTGGTGAGTCCGTAGCTGCTACTTTCCGAGGGAATTCCAGCCTGTAGGGTGTTGTGGCCTTGTCCAAGCTTGCCTGACCTCTCCTGTCTGCTGTGCCATTCCTCTCTCTACAAACACATTGCTGGGTATGAACCAGTGTGCGAATGAGACCCCGGCGGAATGCCTTGGGAATACTTCCCTGCTGCTGTGTTTTCTGAGCAGCCGGCTGAGCTTTCCAGAGCTCTCTTCCTCCATGCAGGTACGTGTCTGTGCTGTGTCCATGCACGTCTTTAGTTTTGGAGCCTTCCAGGCTTTGACATGGTTAACATCAGTCATGAGCCACTTTCCCTTCATCCGCTCCTCAGGAGAAGCGTGGGCAGTGTCTTGCAACGGTAGGTTGCTGTTGCTTCTTAATGTTCAAGCCTTTATTAGCAGAGGCAGAGCCAAGGAAAGCTGGACTCCTTGGATCCCCTTGAATGAAAAGCTTTCTGCCAGTTCTATAGACTAAGGAAATCTATCTCCCTGTCTCAGCTTTTATCAAGGAGTAGAAGATGATCATTTAGCATGGTGACACATGGAGCATATGAAAGACACTGCTTTTCATATTGCTCCTGTGAAGCAGGTGGTGGGCACTGGTTTGTGCTGCTGAGGAGGAGTGCTGCAGAGGTCGGTACAAAAGAGGCTTGAGTTAAATGAGCAGATCCTGAGGTTCCTGGGGACTTGCCTGAGTGGCAGGTTTGACAGCAGGTGGTACTTCACCAAACTCATGCGAAGCACCAGGTGCTTGTCCCAGTGTGGCAATGGGGGCTCCAAGGAGAGCACAGGTGGTTCGGCTTCCCCAGGGAGTGCTGGTGTTGGTGTCTGGTAGCTGCATTAGCCTCAGCAGGATGTTGCACAGCACTCAATGTCCCAGTGCTTGAGGGTGAAGGATAAAGAAATAATGGTCTTGTCCAGGCCACTTTCTCAAACATCCAGCCTCGCTCCACTCAAGTTCTGATGCACTGACACCAGTAGTGCAGCAGCCACCCTGATCTCCCCAGAAACAGCCTGTGCTGCTGAAAGTGTCTCCAATCTCATTTCAGGCAAATGTTGCCTGTTCTCTGCCTTGGGATGCTGTCCCATTTTAACTCTTCCTTTTGAATGGTGCCTGTTTTCATATCAAAGGTGAAAAAGACCTGAGAAGTGTAAATGCTGCACCAAGGGTCTGTCAGTCTGGTCTGAAATGGGATGAGTGCTTCATGCTGGATGTGTGAGATGGGCTGCCTGTTTCTGGGAGGAGGGTGCTTTAACTCAGAGGCTGCACCTAATTCTGTTGTTGTCTTAAGATTGGCACCACCACTCCCCCTTTTCTAATCTAACTTGGTTAGACTTTCCATTGCTACAGTGCCCACCAATTTGCTCATTACTGTTCTGTGTTCTACAGTCCATCATTAGATTAGTATTAACAGCAGAATTGTCTTCTGATCTTTTTATCCACTGAGATATTCTGTATAGGATGCTACAGTGCAAGAGATTTGGTAGTGCTTTTCAGAATTTGGCCCTGACCCTCCATTCAGAAGTCAGTGGAAGCTTTGTTGCCCTGAGCCAAAGTACATATGCAAGAAATGCTCTAAGTGAGAGCAGTTTTCAATGCTGCTGTGTTTGGTCCCAGCTCAGGGAGCACCAGCCTCAGGTGTCTGCACCCGTTTCCTGCTGTGATGCAGGTCAATAACCAGCAAGTCAAACAGGTTTCCGGGCTCAGGCAGCCTCCCCTGTAGCTGTGTCAACCTGCCCTGGGTCTGTCTCTGGGGTCAAGTGGTTCAGGGGTTCCCTGTGCTGCCATGAAATGCTTCCAGAGAACAAATGGTGGCTGCTGCAGGCTGCTGGCCCCTCCCTTATAGTACCTAGCAAGGATGTTTTCTTCCAGCTTCAGCCCAGTTATTTTATTCAAACTATAAACTTCCCTAAAGATGGCAGGGAGTAGAAGAGTGGTGAGGAGATGCCTACAGGAAGGATGGCAAAGGATCCTGCTG
>NW_010417801.1:43708-47520 GCF_000710305.1 Buceros rhinoceros silvestris | reverse complement strand
CTGAAGCTATCGTGTGCTGGAGGGCAGTTGCTGGCAGAAATCACTAAAGGCTGATTTTGATGGTGTTGAAACACACATTAATGAAGTGGCGTAGTGTTATGTTAATGAAGTGGCATAATGTTATGTTAATGAAGTTTCTTGATAGAAGGAGAAACTGCTGTCTTCTGGAAGGGGGTCTACTCCTGCCTGTGCTGCCCTGCACTGGCCTCCTGCAGGCACATCTCAGATGGCAGGTGACTTAGCTCTGTGGACAGAGTCCGAGTCCCTCAAGCTGAGCTCTCTAGGACAGGTCTAGCGTAGCTGTGCAGCCATGTAACCCCGCTGATGTTTGCTTCTCTGCTCGGTCACAGATGGAAGAGCCCAACGGGGAGTTGGCCCTGAGCGGGTGGACAGACCCACAGCAATGCAAATGCTCGTCCTGAGGCAAATCACTCTCCCCAGATCTGTGGACATTGCACCATGGAGCTGGAGAACTGAGCTTGATGGGGTTGGCCTGTGCAGGAGGGAAGGTGGCTTGTAGAGATGTTTTCCACTCTGCTGGAGGAGTGTGGAAGTCTTCAGCAGGTCTTGTGATTTTGTGCAGGTCACCTCTTTCGTGTCTCCACCTTCTCCTGCTCTCTGTATCCTGATCAGAGCGCTTCCCATGTGTGTTCCCAGGCTGCTGGAGGGCTTTTGGCAGTGGTGCTCCTTGCCTTCCCCCCGAGGGCTGCAGGACTGCCTCCACCAGCTCTGCCTCTCTGTTTGCTTTGTGCCACTAAATCTCAAAGGAACGAGGCAAGCTGAGTCCTTTGTGCAAGTGGCCCACAAAGCCAGGCCACCTGAAGAGTTGAAGTGTGGTTTAGAAGGGGACTAGCATTTAGACAGCAGGTTTGAGCTTTGTGAAAACAGCTGGAGCTATTCTGGCAGTCGGCTCCCCCGGGCACTGAGGACAGGTCTGATAGTGATACGTGCTGTTAGTTGCAGATGCTCATCTTGCACTGAGAGCCAGTATGTTTGCAGGGATCAAGCCACCCCACTGCCTTCAGTGCAGGCAGGGCATGGCAGGTCACCACGGCATGGAGGCACAATTAAGCAGGAGGTTTCTGCATCCCTATTCTCTTTGCTTAGCAAGAAGTACTGGAGGAGCTTTGGCTGTTGCTAGTCGTAGTGGCTTTTGGTTTTATTACAGGCAGAGTTCAATACGTATGTAGGGAGGGCTTGGATGCTTCTGGTGCTGTGACTGGGAGGTGAGCTATCACAGAGCTGCTGGGCGGAAGTTCACTCTGTGTCCTGATGGTCCTTTTGAAACCCCAGGGAGGTGCATATCTTACAGCTGATAGTGCCGCATCAGAGAGGTCTGGGTTATCTTGCAGCGGCATAAGAGAAAGCAGGGAGTGCAAAAACTGTTGGAGCATTAATGATCTCTGGCGTTTCTTTTGTATTTTCTGAGTGTGCTTTGCTATGCTGAGCCCAAGTGTAAATACAAATAAAATATTTACTGCTGGTACCATGTTTTCCCTACGCAAAGTCACCTTGCTGTAGTGTGAACCCCATCATGTTGTTAATTATGAATAGACTAGTGTGCATCTTATTAAAATTCTTCCTACTTCTTGCCTTTTAACTAACTACAGGGTCTTTGTGCTTATGCCAACCTCAGTCTTAACACTTTGCAAAAGCTCTAATCTGCACAGCGCAGACCAGCCAATCATGGTTTTGTTTAGAAACAGTAAATATCCATTGAACAGATCTTGTTGTTGATGAGGATGCATCTTAAAATGAGATCCACTTTTTTCTCTCTCTTGGAAGGGTGAAAAATACTTAGGAGATGCCCTTCCATCGGCTTTGTACTAAGCAAGTGGGAGAAAAGGTGGTAGAAGAGCAGCTAAGACAGGCCTTTAGGCTGAATGCATCCAAGCTGGAGATGTAGAGTGCATCCAAATTAGAATAACTTATCTGGAGAGGTCAGGTGTTGTGCGTTGTTTTCCTGTTCTTTCAGAACAATATTTCTTTAGCTGAAAAGGCAAGCTTTGTTCTCTTGCGGTTTCTTAAGTAAGCAGGTCTGTCCTCATTACTGCAGTCTTGTTCGTATTTTATTCCTGGGGGTTTTGTGCTGTGGCAGGTCATGAGTTGGGGAGTAGGTTCATACAGATAAAGAACAGAAAACTCAGATGTAAGCCAGGGAAAGAAGCAATGCTGACCTCTGGAAAGGTATTTTTAAGCCATTCGGGTTTGTTCTTGCTTTGTAATATGTGTAGCTGAGAAGCAATGACCTGGCAAAACTCCTGAGGCTGGAGTCAAAAAAGCTCTGGTGACAATTCCCAAAACTGGTGCTGGGGCTCATTAAAAAGCTGTGCTAAATGTATCTTCCTAACAAGCTTTGCTTGGCCTTGTTCTTCCCTCTCCGGATGCGAGATTGCATCGAGAAACAGCAGTCAGCGACTGTCTGACCCACTTAAGATAAAGCTAAACCCAAGAAAATGCGTTGTCATCGGTTAAATAAGAACTGTAAAGGAGGAATAACATGCCTGCTTGTCTCCACCTGGCTCAGCTGATGGCACTATCCCCTTTTCTCCAGTTCCGCCACAGGACAGGAGCTCTGCACTCTTACAGGGATGTCAATCAAAGTACTTTGCTGCAATAAACCTGAACTCTAATTATCTTGACAGCTGATGGCAAGAAGAGTTAGGAGGCTCAAAACTTTCCCAGAGAAGTAGGTAAGATGAGAGCAAGCAAACAGAGCTAATAGAGCCTCCTGTCCTGCTGCCTCGATGAACAGAGCGCTGGCGTGATTGATCAGTGCAGTGGCTCTGGGGCAAATAAGAAATGGTGCCATCATGGGACCTGCTGAGGGTGTCAGGAGTGAGTGCAGCTTGTGCTGTCCTCCCTGAGTGGGCTCTGTCAGGACCAACTAATTTATTACCAGCATCAGGTAACCTGCCAGGTACCTGCCCTGCTCCCCAGGTGGACTTTGGCAGGCAGGCTCCCTCCTGCTCCAGCTGGCTTGTATTAATCCCAGGTCAAGGTAGTAGCATGTGCTCCACATGGGTGCTCCCTGGGTCCTGAACCCCAAAGGTATCCTGGCTGGTGTTAAGGCCGTGCAATAAAGCATCAGGACCCAGCCTGGAGGTGTTTGTTCTGCTAACCTTTCTGTACTGTGTGAATATCCACAGAAATGGTCAAATCCCTCCCCAAAGTGAAGTCATCCTTGGCAGTGGTCGTCTGAGGAAGCTGAGAAGACAGAATTAACAAGGTGACTTTAGTAGACTTAAAATAGTCTGTGAAAATGCTTTTAAGGACCCGGAAAGACTTATGTCAGCTTTCTGGGGCACTGGAAGCTGTTTGGGGAAGAAAGCTATACGGGAAGGTAAAATGGGAAAGGAAAACGGAGGGCAGTTCTTTTTTAGCTGTTACTGATTGTTTAAAGTGTTTTGGGGTCAGCAGAGATCCGGGCTTTTTATTTGATTATAGCACTGAGCAGGTAGTTAATCACACAGAGGAGAACTTTGTGATGCTTTTAAATAAACAATATGTCTAATTTAATGTCTGTGGCTTGTAAGCGCTACAAGCTTCGTTACCGTCTTTAGACCGTGGGCGTGTGGTTTATAGATTGGTGGTCAGTGGTGCTCTTAACAGGAGTTGTGCTGATGCAATCTGGATGCTCCTATGGCGGCAGGGCTGCTCTCCACGAGAACACGTTCTGGTGATTTTGTGTCTTGGGAAGCTCTCTGTGTGTAAAGGCCTGAAGAAGTCCAGGTTCGTATTTAAAGGTGGACGCAACTAATCTGAAAATGAGACACTTTAGGTTGTTTCTGGTCATGTGCTTTTAGGGAAAG